>NW_009223703.1:0-28302 GCF_000690835.1 Fulmarus glacialis | reverse complement strand
GAGCCACTTCGTGGCCGGCTCGCTTTTGTTAATTGCCTTGCGTGCGCCTTTGGGCCCACGAGGGTCCGCCAGCCGCGGTTTGAAAACAGTGGGGTTAAGTACCGAGTGCAGTTAAAATTTAGCTCCTTTGATCGTCGGTAGCCTCCTTCCCCTCGCACTGGGAAGATAATCTTCTGACTGAGCAATGTCCTGGGGAGTGAAACCTAAATCCCTGTTGTTGTCGTGTCTTACTGCTGCCAGCCGCTCTTCTGTATCTTTATTAGCAGGCCTTGTAAATGGCTCACTTCCAAAAGAGTGCACTCGCGTCTTGTCTAAAGGCATGTTGCTTAACGTACCCGGTGATAATTCAGATGAGCTTCAGACATCTGCTTGAAATAATAGTCTTCATAGATTATAGGTTATAGAAATGCTGTATAGAATTCCTTCTCTGAAAGGAGGAAAGCCATCAATTCCTGTGTGTCACTGAAGGTGTTCCTAACATGAGATATTGCTGCTTGTGAACTACTGTCCAAACAAAACAGGGTTCTTGGGACTGAGGACAGGAAACCTTTTAAAACTGCTGATTTTCATCTGGAAGTTTTCTTAACTTCAATCATTTCTACTTAATCACAGGAAATGAAAATATATTTGATCCATTAAGTGTTAACACAGTTGAGGCCCTACTGACGCATGTTTCATATCAACCTAATTTTCGAAGTTTTGAAAAGACCGTAGTTGATACTGAGTTGTTAGTCCACAGCAAATGTTACGGGCAATAGAAGAAATGTGTATGGAGTGTTGCTCCCCACTTGTCTTTGTCAGGTCTGTTCTCCAGCTAGTGAGAGTTTAGAGTTGATATAGTACTGGTCTTAAATGAAGGGGAAAAAAGAAGAAGAATATGCTTTCATGTGTCGGCTATCAGGTAACTGTAAAAGGGACTGGTGAAATTCTCTGTGTGCTGTTTCATTTTAGAGTTCCCTGCAAACTTCTGAGGATGTTTGTTGTTTTAGCCATGGTACTAGTTTTTCATCAAAACTCCGGAGCTTTGAAGTAATTTGTTTTGTGAATATACAACTTTCTAAAACCCAGCCGCAGAGCCCTCCTTTCCAGATGCTCATTTAATGCAGTCTGCTTCAAAATTGAAACTAGTTGAGAAAAAGAGAGATATGTGTTTGTGGTCCCCTGTGGGCTCTTTGGCTTCTTTTTACTATTGTTGTGGAGTTGTGAAGATGTTGTAAGTAAACTGAATTTGTCGAGGCTGGCATAGCTTGGACCTACCAATGAATAGATGTTTTTCCTACTTTATGGGAAAGAGCTCCTTTTAAACATGCTGCTCTGTCAAATTAGTTAAAAACTAACTTTTCAGTAAAGGGCCATCCAGCTCATATTTCTGCCACAAGTGTGAACTTCTGAGGTACTTCAAACTCTGTTTTACAAATGCTTGTTAAAGCTTGCTAACTTTCACAACAAAAGGAGGAATTTTCTGATGTTGCAGGAAAAAATGTTGGACTTGTACACTTTTTACAGGGAGATGAATTGGGACAGAAAGTCAGACTGATGTGTTCCTGTTCTTTTGTTAGTGCTTACTGTATTATCTCTGGGTTTTCCTCCAAAGGGAAATAAAATGCTGAAATTAGTAGAAGTAATTTTTGGGGAAAAGTTTATTGAAGACTGCTCTTTTTTAGATTGCTTTTTTTTTTTAATTCTGTTGAAGTGATCAAGAAGGGTCTTAGGCGATGCAGTACTTACCCTTTTTCTTTTGTCTGCTCTTATGGTTTCAAAGAAATGTTTGTGCAATTACCTAGCACAAGAAACTATGCATGTTTTGTATTCTGTGGTGTTCCAGCCCCCTCTCCCTCCAGTAAGTCTTTGCATAGAGCACTCAACCAAGTTTTAATGAACTGTGTCAAGTCAGTTATTAGGCTTTCATCTCTTCACTGACTACTGTTTTACCACCTGCCCCCCCCCTGCATTTCCCACAACTTCTGCTTCCTGAAGCCTGCAGGGGAGTTTTCTGAAGGGTTTTTCTCCCTTCTCCCTCCCCATGCTGTGAAATTTCTGTCACTTTAGGCTGTCTGTCAAATAATTTGTCTGTTAGTCTCTTGGGCTTCTGTTTCAGAACAGATAATAAATTTGTTGCAGAAATTACGTGCCATCATATAGTTAAAACTTCCTAATGGGCCAAGCAGTGTGGTTTTGTTTTTTGGGGTTTTTTTTGTTTGTTTTTTAATGAACCTACATCAAGCTCTAGGGTTACTCAAATTTATGATTAAGCACAGAAGAACAACTTCTAGTGTTCAACAAACCAGAGAATTGTGAAGGAAGACAGAAAAAGACCTTCACTGAAGAAATAGTGACACCTGTTTTCTGGGAAACAGGGTAGTCTTACTACCTAAAAGTGGGGGTTTTTCTTCAGTACGTGCAATGTGATAGAAGCAGTACAAACACAGAAGTTGATGATCCTATTCCCCAAACTATAACATAGAAATCTTGCTCAGGTAAATTGTGGTTCATAATACAGTATGCTGTTAATGAAGATCTTGCTTCTATGGCAGATGTACTGTTGGAGAGGAGGGGAGCAGTAGCTGAAAGCTTTTTGAGGTGGATATTTATACAGCCCCTGTTTTTACAGGAAATGAAACAGCATATTTCTTCACCTAGGCTGTTTCGGTGAATTGGTGAGGAAGTAAAAAATACTACTTCTAAATGTCAAACAATTCTTTACCGCGTGAACTGTCTCTCCCCCCCCCTTCCCCCCATTTTGATGCAGTCATAATGATGTTGAGTTAATAAAGCTTTTCTATTGTTAGACATCCTTTACAATTAACTTTTATTATAACAGGTAGTTGATGGTACTATAGTTCAGAAATATATCTCTTTTAAGATACAAGAGGTGATGGGCATAGTCTTGGTGTTTTTTGTAAAAAACCAAACCCCTCAAAAACAACAAAACAGTTTTTCCCAAAGGCGTTGATTGAATTTAGAGGACTGTTTCTGGATTTTGCTTGAGTGATTTCTTTTGCTGTTGTCTTGTGTTTTGGTTAAAGTTGATAACCTCTCTGTTTAGCTTCAGCCTGTCAATAGTTTCCCTCTTCCTTCTGCTGCTTACAGCTCTTCCACTAACACAGAGTGGAGAGTCATGCTCAGAGTTTACAGCTGCAGCAACGTAAAAGGCTTTGTAAGCCTCTTGCTTCCACTGAAAACGTATGAGCAAATATGACTAATGTGACTTCGACAAGTTTTCTCGATGATGGAAGGTCTAATTGTAACCACAAAGTAGAAAAAATAAGTTATTTACTTTGAAAAATTAGCATTCACTTTCATGATATTGGGAATTAGTAGAGGAGATACATTGTTGCTGGTTTGTGGACGGACTTTGACTTCTGATCAAGGAGATGGTTTCTTTGCCTAAGAAACTCCATCAGTTTAGACACAGTAGAAGCAGCTCTGCATAGCTTTATCTTAAAACAAACACTTGGCCAGCTTGTGGGAGCAGCAAGTTGCATGCTTTTCTGGTAATTTGTCTCAATTAATTAATTTTTGTAATTTCATACCATGATAGAGAGACTTGGGGGAGCTTGATGTTTTGAGGACTGACACTGACTTTTGAAAGGAAGGCATATGTGCAGTGTTGAACCCTATAAACTGAGTGAGTGATGTTTAGGAAACAGTGCTCGTAATAGGGCACTAATTAGCAGCAGATACATTAGTCAGAAGTGTTTTATTCAGAGTAACTGGTTCTGGATTGTACACAGTTGAAATCCGGCGCAGTATTTTGCTATGTTTGTTATAAAACAATGTTTTATTCCATCTGTACTCTAAAACAAGAAAAATCTGTTGCAGATGTAATGTATATAGTAGCATAAGAAGCCTCTTGAGAGCAGCTAAAAGTGTTTGACAGATGGTAAGAGGCATTTGGGAAGTGAGACTTTCATTTTGAGGAAGTAGCTTGGACTTCTGGTGTTAGGGGAGGAATAAATAAACCTCATTTTCTTCACACTCTTAATCGTGGATGTGAGGTTTTATCTCAGTTTGTTCCCTCAGCACAGGGTGCAGTACTGATCCTTCATCCACTAAAAATGCTACATCTGTCTCTTTTGAAGTTCTTACGGGTCCAGTGACTTTGCCCCAATATGGAGTGTGTGTATCTGATCTTCCTCTTTTTTCATTCAACCATTCATTCATCCATTTTAAAGCGTTCCTGTTGCATCTAAGCTTGGGCTAGTTCATATGCTATCTGTATGTTCCTAATTTTCCAGTGCAATTATCCTGTCACCCAGTGTTTGTGTGGTAGTACTGCAGAAGCTGTTAATATGACTAATCAGTTGAGATAAGGGAAAACAGCTTGTTTCTTCCAGAGTTACCTTTTGCTTGCCTGCAAACCGAAGCCATAGTATTTTGAAGGTTATTTGAAAGACCAGCAGGTTGCTCTTTAAAAGGCTTGGACTTGGAAGTGCAGCTATACTACCAGTCATTTAAACATGTGAAAGATATTTTTATCGAATTTAGTGTTCTTGCACAACTTAGGGAAGCATGCATATTGTAGGTGACTTTTTTTGATTGACAGTGTTAGCTATCTAGGGAATTATGCATCAGAAGAAAGTAGGTTGGTTTTAATATTCATGTATTTAAAGCTGGTAGTAAGCGGGTGGTCCAGTAGACTGAGTTGGGTACTTGACTGTGGCTTGGACTTCACTTATCTTAGGAATGCTTTATTTATCTTAGGAATAGCTTTAATAAATTAAAGGCTACTTTTCACCTCTCCTTTACCCTCCAAAGAATAACACCTGTAAATGATTTGCTTGACTCTTCAAATGGCAGAAGTATCATTGCAAACCTGGGTTTGTCTCGTGTACAGTGGGTCTTTTTTAAGTACCTACAGAGGGCCTCATCTCAGTGGTTCACCTGTTTTTCCTCAAAAAGGTGTTCTCTAGATTGTATTTCTCTAGATTGTATTTCTTATAGATGATTTGGAGAGTTAAGACAAACAGCTTATTACTTATAACTAGATGATGCTACTTAGAAAAAGTGTTATATTGTTGATATGAGATTTGTGTGGTAAATTACAGGCTCAGTTGGGTGTCTACTTCATGAATTATAAAAGATTCCTGGCTGCATGCTAAAGGAGAAATGTGACATTTTAAGATTCATTAAACACTTATTCCCAGGTACACAGCAAGTTCCTTTCCTTGAAATTTTACATGGAATTTTTGTTTCTAATTACTGTTAAGACACGTAGTAAAAAGGATGCTTTTACAGGCAAAGTGAGTACTTTTCTAGGTAAAGCATGGGCAATGTTTGCTTAAATATTGAATTGATTGATCTCATTTTTTAGGTAATATATTCAGATTTTATGGTCTTGCAGTCTTTGCAAATTTAAAAAAAATGCATGATGATGCTGTAAATTTGTGATTAGATACTCAAGTGGCACTGAATTAAGAAACATGTTTACTTGAGAGCTTAGCTTCCCCTGTCTAGTTGTGGTATAGTGGAAAGATCACTCAGTATGAGGATATGCAGTGATGGGTATAGGCCCTTTTTGGTATTAAAAGGCATATTTTTTCTTTATTCTTGCATGTTAAATTGTATGTAAATACCTGCTAATGGACCACTGTTTTTCCTTTGAAGCAGGCCATAGCAGGAGACGCCCTCCATGGTCTCTTTCTGCAGTGATGTAAATACTGTAGAGCAGATGCCCAGAGTTAGGGAAAAATACTGCTCTCAGTCTCAAATAAATCTCCACAAGTTTGTCACCCCCTGCTCAAGCAATTCCTTCCAGACCTTAGAGGTGGCTGCCCGAGGGACCTGCTGCGTTGTGCTCCTTTGTGCGTGGGGACGTGTGGTGGAAAGGAGCAGGGTAGGAGTGTTGTTCCTCGCGCAGTGGGATGCCAGTGCTGCCGAGAGGAGAAGGAGGAGACGGTTTGCTCGCAGTGACAGGTTTTAGTGCGGCTCGTGAACCTTTATGCTGCATAAAGCAAATACTGTTCTTAAACACAGAAGTGATAGCTAGGATATTGTTTAGACATTAAACCAGTGAGTCTGCATAAACTGCAGTTTGTTGTTTTGCAACTGTGGGAGTTGAATCCTGCAGTGCCATACTGTACCAGGAGAGTGGGTTTACCATTGTTCATCACTGGGGAACTAGTCTAAGAGAAGGACTACTGCCTGAAAACAAATATTTAATGTGGCTCTAGAAGATCGCCAGCCTCCTTCCTTGCGTGACTTTACCTTTGTCCGATAAGAGCTCCATTATAAGGCTTTCGATGTAGGCAGTTTCGTTTGCATAATTGAGACCTCTTGTGATATTTCTTTCAGTATTTTTTCCAGTGGAAAGCAATCACAAGAGCAAGTTTATTTGTGTCTCTGAACTGAACTAAGCCAGTTTAGATATCCATTTAGAGTACTGCAATCAACTGCATAATGCATGGAAAATGTTTTGGTTGAAACAAATGTATTATGACGTAATGTAATGTATATAATGCAGTGTGTCCCCACCCTCACATATGTAGCATGAAAATGAGGCAGCTCATTTGCTTGGTGGATTCATTTATTTGTCCTTTCTTAGACAGTTTACCATTGGTGTATCTCTCAACTTGTAGACAGGCACGGATAATCTTTGTGCTTCTTGTGTAGGAAGATGGCAGTAGTTCCGACTCCTTGTCTGTATTGCCACCTGCACCCTGGCTGCTGAACGTGAAGCTGTGTTCGTGTGTGTGCTTTACTGAATGGTCGCTCCCTGGAATTACTATTGGGAGCTAAACTAAATGTAATTGCTAGGAATGGTGCTGGGTGGAGGTGGTGTGGAAGACTGGGGAAGCTTTGTTTCAGGCTTTTGTTATTTGCAGGTGAAAAGAGCCTGTGAAGTCAACCAAGCACTTTAGAAAGCGGACCTCTTTTCCCCTGAATAGGTGGATGTATAATTTAATGCTTTTGGAAGAAGTCACCTGCTCTGTGCTCCAATATGACTAGTGCTCGTGCTACCCCATTTTTCCACTAGTCCTGGAAGCTGCTGCACTGCTCTTTTTGAGGGACTACTGGACACTCAAGGTTACTGAATTTTTTTTTTTTTTTTTACAATCTGGAAGACTGAGTAACTTTAAAAAAGAATATGTACTTTAAATACTTAAAACACACTGATCTTATTAATACATAGTCGATGTATAAATACAGAATACAGTATCCACTGACATTAGGATGATGCATGTAGGATGGTAACTAAGGGAAACTTTAACTTTTTCTAATATACTAGTCCTAGAAATATAGGGGTGGTCCTGAGTTGAAATATTAACATGATGAAAATGACAAGAATTGAAGAAAAGTGGCACAGCTGTTGTTCCTTTTAGCAAACAACCTTTGAGTAATTACTAATATGTTTAATCCAAGTCTCAAGGAAACAAAGTTTGTGTAGAAGCTGAAGCAGAGTTAAAAATAAAAAAAAAAGATTTAAAATGATTTGTTGAAGACTTCAAATAATAGCTAGTGTGATTGGGAGAAACAAATGCAGAGGAAAAGTTCTATAGACTTGGGTCAGAAACAGGCATCAACTTGGCATGAATTCATTGTTCCTAATAGCTCTGTCTCTTTCCAGCCGACATTGGCATGTGGAGGTACAGCACATCAGCTAAACTTTGTTAACAGTCTTTGCACTGTAAACCTGGGGGAAATGCGGTGATAATTTGGCTTTGACTAGTCTCCGAGGGCTTGTTACATGCACTATGGAGGCAACATACATTTATTCTGAGTATAGTATACTGGCTTCTATCTGATTTTGGATAATATGGTAAATTTTGCTAGTATGAGCTGTACAGTTGAGTAACTGGTTATGCTGCAGCAGAAGTTAATACAGAAATGCTCTCTTCCCTTAATGCTCATTCTTCTTAATGCTCTCCCCCCACCTTGGGAGGGGAAGAGAGAGGTCTGTGCATCAGAAGAAGTCATTTAGGTCTTGTATTGGGGAGCTGAGATCCAAGGTCTACGAAAATAAATTTAGACTTGCGTGATTTCTGGCTCTCCAGGTGCCAGACCATGCGTAAGTCTCTGGATAAGATATATGCTCTTCTGCTATTTCCATTTCTTATGGGGAGAGCTTACAATGCTCTGTGCTTCTCTGTCGGTATTGCTGCCTTTTTTTCCCCTGATCATACTCTTCTCCAATTCAGGCAATGTCATGAAAGTTATGGTAATATGGAGAGGGGAGCAGAAGGAGGATTGAGTAAGGCTGTTAAATTCTTACCTGAAGCAGCAAGTAGGGTTAATTTAGTGTGACTGAACATCTGCCCATGCTTCTCGTAGCTGACATGTAACATACTTAAGGTGGATGTGCACATCACTAATGGAGGAGTATCTTTTGTGAGTGAAGATGACTTGCATCACTTTCCTAACCTAATGGCATATTCTCTGCCAATGTTAAAGTGGCCTTTTTGCTTCTCTTCCATTCATTCTTCTGTGTAAGTAGGATGGTGAGGGCCTTCTGTTTGTTAGTTTTATTGAGGAAAAGGCATCTGGGATTACTGTTTTCATGTGACCTGTCTACTTTCTCCTGCAATTCCAGCTATACTACCTGTTCCAATTTCCTTGGTTACTTCCCATCTTTCTCCTGCCTTGGTCTTCTACACAGATCATGGTTAAATTGCTGCAGGGAATTTTCTGTTGCATTTCTTGTAGCTCTAGGCACCATCTACTAATCATGACTTTAGCTGTTTTCAGGAGATTATAGTTTTAGAAGAGAGCATGATCATAACCTTTTATTCCCTCCAGATAGCTCAGACACTGCAGAGAACTACTAGCTGGGGGAGGGGATTGGGTTTTTTGGATTTTTTTGAAGCGAAATGCTTGCATGTGTTATATAGACAGTGGTATGTGCTGTCTAGATGCGATACAGACAGTGCCTATGTAGTATCTGCTTTACTTCAAGGACTTGCTTAACCTGTCGAACATAATCTGCATGTGTGCATGTATATATTTGTGTGTATAAAAGAAGTGTACTAGTAATACATCAGAAGCAGATAACCACCTGTAAACTGCTAGCTGGCAATCCTTAGTGTAGGGCTATCAGCTAAGTCTTCAGGCTAAAGCAACAGTAGGGGTAGCTGTGACATGAAGTCCTTCATGTTATTTGCAGTCTCCTTTAGAAGAAGAAGCTTTTTGTATGGATAAGGAAAGCAGCTGTATGATGCAAATTGTAGACTTTTAAGGTACCTCTTTGCTTTGATTAGCATCTTTTAAAAAAAAAAAATTATTTTTATATTCTATAAAATAAATTGAGTCTGCACAGTGCATGAGAAGAAGTTGCAATTCTAAGCCAGTAATTCTAGCTTCAGAACTTACACTAAAGATTTTGCTAGGCTGTCCATTATGACCTGTTGGAGGCTGAAAGATTCATGTAACAGTACATATTTCCTGTGCTGAAATTACAATTTTGTTATGTTTCTTTTGTGATCAAATGAAAATCTCACCAGTAATTAAAATGTAGTCTTTGTGATTGTAGAGAGAAGCCGATAAGCTAACATGTGAATCTTGTTTTGTACGCAGAATTAAGGACCCCACACTAACCTACCTGTAAAGATTTACTGCTTGCTTTTTTAAAAACAGTATTTTGATTCTAGCTTGCAAATAGGATTGTAGTTATACTTACATGTTACTGACCTGTGCTGTCTTGAAAAGGGACTGGATGAATCTTAATGCAAACAACTACATTAAAATACCAGCTATAGAAAATCATCAGGGAAAAACACGGGCTTAAGGCCTGTGATACTTACAAGCAAAAAGAAACCTTCTCCACAGAAATGCCAATTCTACCTATTTGAATAATGCATAAAATTACTAAGTGTAAGTAGAGGTTTTACGACAAATTTTTGAAATCATCAACAAGAATGAACGTTCTCCCTTGATGAAAAAAGTTCTCCTTTCATTAAAAAAGAAAGCCTGCTGAGACAAAGAAGCACTGAGTAGAAAGCTTATATATGCTAATCAAGATAGGAAACAGAATGGAGAGCAGTGAGCTGCCCTTCAAAATAAGGGAAAAACTGGCAAAGAATAAACCTGAGAGAGTGTACAGATGGGTCTGTACCATGTCAGCTGCTTGAATTAAATATTGACTATACATGCTTACTGTCAGTGCTTTAAAGAACAGTGCTCAATATTCCTCTCCATGCGTAACAAGAATATTTTAAGCTTAATAATCAGTTCCTTTCAGTGTCATCAGCTCCATTTGCTTCTCAGCTTGGAACAGGAAAACATGCTTTCTGTTTATGTAAACTAAGAACTGGTGTGAGGAAATGAGGCCTGTGGTGTGAGAGGGTTTGGGTTTTGGTGGTTTTGCTTTTGTTTTTGTTTTTTTAAAATTTGTAGAAGACCTCTGTTCTGGTCACTGTCAGATCACAGGTTACAAATTGTGCTACTTTGGTTTTCAGAGGCATGTTGCATGTTCTTGTTGAATTAAACCATGCTTTAGTAGTTTTTTCCCTGGTTTTGGCATATAAACATATTTGTCTTCAGTGAACTTTAAAAAGTTGTCCTTGTATATCTTATTGTTGATTTCTACTTTCTTCCCAAACAGAGCTTGATTTATGTCAAAAAGAAGATTAAAGATCTGGTAGGTGATCATTATTTTCAAGCATAATAAATCAATGAATGTATGTTGTAGCATTTATTGAGTATAAATATTTATTTTTTATAATAAAAAGTGACCAGAACAGAATTTTTAGGCATGATTTTTGACTATGTATTTTATTAATTATCAAATTGTATTTGATCCCTTCTTATGAAATGAAGAGAACTGGTGGTTTTTTGCTTATCTTAAGCAACTTTCCTCTGTGACTGACAAATTGTTTTTGTAAATACAACCCACTTATGAACAGGACTTGTATTATTTTGTAATGTAAATATACTGAAATAATCTCCGTTTTATTAATTGTCGTATAAGCAGCATAGATGGAATCAGGGCATGAATAGAATAAGGCAGAAGTCAACATTCAGCTGTACTGTTTCAGTTGCTCTATTCTGTGAATGCTTCCAAGTATCACCTATAGTCTTTCATTCAAAAAGAGAAGAAATTATTTGTCTTTACTTTCTATATAGATTAAATATTTGCCAATAGGAAGCTCAGAAAAATATATTGCAGATGTTGCTCTACTTATCTTCCTGCATTGTAGTTCTTTGTTCCCTTATGGATTTATTTCTGAACTCTGTTCCTTAATTATTCTGTATAATAAATTGTGGAGTCCTCCTTCCTCTTATTGCAGATACAAGAATTCATTATGCCTCTGAAATTCTTACCAGCACGACAATACTCATGCTGTGAACAGTTAAAAAGTCATATATTTCTGTCTAATACATCTGTTGTTCTACAGCAGAACTTGCAACAATACCTTATGCATCGGGTTATTGAAGATCCAGCAGAAAAATTACACTACTGCATGGCTTAGTGTGCTTTTGGAAGAAGAGACCAGTAACTCTTCTGTGACTCTGTGGTCACTCAGTATTGCTGAGTAGCAAGGGGAGGCTCAGGCCTCTCAAACCTCTGGCTCTTTTGGTTTTTGTTTTTAATTTTAAACTTCAGGAAGCTGAGGCTTGTGGCATCTTAAGTAAATAGCGTAAAGGGTAACTTGACTGTATATTGTTCATGAGAACTAAAGACTAAAGACAATGAGTTTTCAGGTTTTTTAAAAATTCTGAATATGGAATATTGTCTGGCAGTTGATCTTTTGTGAAGATGGTATGTACAAAAGCATATGTGCTGGCAGGCACGGTAAAGGAAAGAGAAACTGGAGTGACAGAGACCTGACGTTACTCTCACTGTATACTGTCCAGAAGTGATAGCTGAAACATCTGAGATATTGCACGTAAGTCTGGAGTACTATTCATTGTAGGCATTTTTGTAGACATTTTTGTGGGTTTTAAAAAATGCTTACATTTCCAGTGTTAACAATCTATTTCATTTCATCAGGGTTTTTTTTTTACTGTTAGTTTCTCGTAGGTGATTAAAACGTAAACTGCTTGCTTAGCGGATATTTCTATCTTAAAAATGCAGACTTAAGAAGTTTGGGTTGTCTTTCTTGCAAGATGAGTAGCATCTGCTGTGATTCATACAGCTTTAAGGTGTTGGGGGAAGTGTAGAAGCAAACTCTTGACTCGTAGAACGATTTTCTGAATGTAGTTTAGTGCCTTGATAGAGATGATGCTTGAATTTGGGCCTCCATCTGTGAATTCTTGGATGGAGGGAAGGAAGACAGGTGGTGTTTTGGTGGTGGGTTTTTTTTGTTTGTTTGTTGTTTTTTTTTTTTTGGTCAGGGAGCAGCTGGTGTTATCATGACTTGTAACTTGCTATAGCTGACCTTCCACAGCCTGCGTGTTCTGCAGCAGGGCAGCCCAGACAGCGGAAATTCTAGAGTAGTGAAAAGTAATTGCTAAACAAGTTTAATATTGGTGAAAACTTGGAAAAAGACCTGACTGAAGGAAGGTGTGTGTATGTTATCAGGGTTTTAACTTGCAATCTGAAAGCCCTCACTGAATCCTCACCCGCTTCTCCGGTGTCAAGGGTCCCAAGAGTTGAGTCTTGGAGGAGGAGAGAAGAGATGATGGGGCTTTTCTATTACCAGTTAAGGGTGTAGTAGGTGCAATTTTCCAACTTCATTCAGCATCTGCCTCCTTCTTGTGACACAACGTTGCTGTTGTCATCCATACGGAATGAAAGCCTACTTCAGCTCTGGCGGGCTTATTCTCTGTCCTGTTGCAAGATCATGTTTGCTTGAAATTTATTCTATGTTTTTAAAAAAATAGGGTTTTTTTTATTTCTGTGTTTGTCCTGTTGTAGACATGTTTTAAATGGTTGTTCTGTGTCATTAACTGTTTCAGTTATACTTGTCTGATACTTTTAAATGCCTTTCCTCCATCCCAGCTTTATTCTCAGGTTTCTGCTTGGATAACCACGTTGTTTAGCATCACACACAACTATCTTGCCTTACCATCTTCTTCCATGTCCATAATAGTTTTATCTTTAGCCCCATGCACCTCTCTTTTTCATCTTTCACTTAAGCGTATAGTAGCGTATTTGTTTTTCTTCTTGGCTATTCTACCTGTCTTAGCAACTCAGAAACCTAAAAGCATTCTTCTCTGTTCTTCTGCTTTTCTTTACTTTCTGTGGAGAAAAATACAGGTGTTCACTGATTTGAGCTTGCCAACATACATGCATATTTTCCTGTTGTGAAATTTTAAATGTCTCTGCTTGAATCCTGTGCGTGACAATCTTTGGAGCTTAACTTGCAAAGATCATGCTATTGTAACAGCGTGGGAAAAGCTTCAGTGGAGGTGCTTATGTGAGCAAGCGTATCCTCCCTCCCCAAATAAAATACTACAAGCATAAGCTGTACAAGCAAAAATGGCAACACTCCACTCCTCCCAGTGCTGTGTCCAGGGAGGTTGTTACCAGCATAAATTTATTTGCTAGGACCAACACTTGTAGAAGCCCTACTGCTGATACGCTGGTGGAATGCAGTGGTATCAGTCTGCTCTCCATTGCAGCCTTGGACTTTATGTTCGCAGACTTAACAAAGATGCCATGTGATTGTGTCTTGGCTTCCGCTCCTCCTTCATCACGGTTTCTGATGTCTCATGCCTCTTGTAGTTCCCAGCAAATGTTTTGCTAAGTAGCGATGACAGTAATCTTGATCTTAAGAGAAGCAGGCCGTCCTTTCTCATAGGAAGTGGAAATGCTGGTCTTTTATGAATTCTGATTTGTGAGCTTTACGATGAGAAGCTCTGATGCCTGGTGTCCTGGGAAAACCTGTTTGAGCTAGCATTTATGTATTTAGCTTGAGATGCATAATGAGGCTGACAGCTAGGAGAGACTTTTTAGCTGGGGGAGCATTGAAATTGCTGTTGAGGTGGTTCTTAAAACTATTGACTTGCTAGTGATTGAGCAGTTTTTCTACCCATTATGAAATAAATATGAACCCATCATGATGGCAGCATGGGATTTTCATAGTTGTGCTCTTAATTCAATCTGTGCAGCAGAATCTGTAAGAGTTATAGCAGTGGGATATAGCATGTTTTTTTTTTCTCAAAGAACTCCAGTTAAAATTTTAGGAAGAAAGGGAATTACAGGTCAAGGCAATATATACCTGAATGCATGTCGCTTATGTTTTCCAGGAGGGAGAGGTGGTTCATGTTTGTGAAGCTCATGCCATGTGTGTCATGAAGTGGGCAAAGTCACCTTTCAGACAAATGTGATTGCTTCTGGGAGGTTCTGCAGGGAAAGCTTGTTGCTGACGGACTAGAGCCATCTTAAAGAAAGGAGTTGGAAAGATTAGTGTGAAACTCAGGTGTTTGCTGTGCAGGCCGGTATTTTCTAGAAAGTCCGTGCCCTGATTCCAGGCAAGTTGGAAGCCCAGAGGATCCAGATGTACCCTCCTATATCAGAACAGCACTTTCTTGTCAGGAATTTGAGGCTATTACAGAAAACTTATTTTGATTTTGGTCAGCTGAAGTAAAATGTCTGAGTGTGCTCAAATCCCATACACAGGAACAGTTTATTGTGTGTCTCTGTTTTAAGGATGTTATCTCACCTGCAGTAACTTAAAATTTTTATGTTTAATTGGCATTGTGGTACATGTCTTTAGCTAGTTGTCTGAGAAGGGACCAAGATTTTGTTTTTCAAATTAATACATCTTGCATACTTTCTTACTACGTACGGTATGTCCTGCAAATGCTTAAGCTGAAGATTCTTGCAGCGACCTTACAGTATATTCTGTATATTACTTAACCCCAGGTTGAGGTAGAGAGCTGAGCTGTGTAAAATACTGCCATCTGCAGCACAACTATGTACAATAGCTGTCAAGGGTAACTTAACAGCAATCAAGATAACTCCTTACAGGAGTTAAATGCTTGAAATATGTCTTAACTTGACATGAAGATGATTCTGACTTTTAGCCACCTCATAAAGGGGCTGCTTTCAAAATGAATAGCTAATTCAAGCTTGTCTAAATACCTGAACAGATGCTTGTTAAGCAGATATATTGTGTATATTTGAAAAGAAATTTTAAAAATGCAAAAAAAAAAAAGAATTAATGCCACTCTGAACTCCAGTAGTGAATGAATGGAGTTATACTAAGATATACTACATAGATCCTTGGAAACAAAATTCTGATGTTAAAACTGAGGAGTAACTATATGGTGCTAATCAGCTCAGATTCACTAGAGAATCAGAAATCACTTTACCTACTTTTCCTTCTGTTGAAAAATACCTAGTGTTTTAGCTGGAAAAAAAACGCCATTAATTTATTTGCTCTGACACTAAAGACTAATAATGATGATTAATGTGAAGGAATAGATGCAGCAAGAAACTACAAAGAGATGCAGATTCTTCTTCTGTTGTCATGATGTGACAGCCTCCTATACAGAATAGCATGGAAAAATTTTAATGTTATTAAAAGAGCAGAGTTTCATGCTTGCCTTGAAATCTTTTAGTGTAATATGAATTTCAAGCTCAAATGGGAAAGTGTGGAAACCAGGAAGATAGTAATTTACTTTAAGCAAAGCTACATAGTGCTTTTGGTCTGCACCTGTGACAGTATTTGTCATGCAAAATGGCTCTTGTTCAGAGTCTGGATACTCTGAAAGGCTCTTGTAAGTGGCTGGACATTGGTCTACTATAATCTTTTGTTCCCTTCATTATTCAGGGGTGTGACTATAATCCTCTGTTCTCTTCATTATTCAGGGGTGTGGTAACAGAATAACATAGTGATTGCCCCAGCTGCAACAAAACCAAGGGGTTGAAAAGAAACCTGATTATCAGCTAGAGATCCACGTGCCTCTGAATTTCACAGCAGGTCGACGTGATCTTTTTTCTTTTGTAAGAGGAAATATGATACCCATTGTAAAGTTGTTAAAAATGTTTTTGTCTGAACAAGGAAGAAAAATTTCATATTCAACAAAATGTTTTAAAAGTTCAGAACCACTTTTGATCAGTTTAGAGCACTTTGTGTGTCTAAACTGGAATGCTGCCACTCTTGGAGATATTCTTGAAAATGGGCAATTGCTTGTAGTTTTGTGGTGTTTTGTATTATTTTAAAGCTAGTTGGATTTCCAGAGGTGATCTGCAAGGTCACTCTACCACTCTTAAATGTGCTTCTATGTTTTTTAATGAAGCTTTCAACGTATAGGCTTTTAGTTGGCTGTAAGGTCTGTCTGAAGCCTTACCTTGCAATTAAGTATTGAAGCCCAGGATTTTCCATGCTTTTCACATCTAGGAAAGAAGCAATTAGAGAGAAAAATGAGAATTCCAGGTCCATCTGCCTGTCTAGTCATTCTACTAATTTAAAAATGGCAACCGTAGAAAAAGCAGGCTTGGCAACATAAATTTTAAGTAGCTTTCCTTGTCAATACTCGATCCAAAAGGCAGAATAAATAAGGGTACCTTACTGCGGGAGAATGAAGTTAAGCTCTGCGAATGTGAACTGTGCCGTGCAAGCTGCGAAAGAGTTCTGGCCCACATTGATATGATTAATATCTATTGTTATAGATAAGCATGAAAAGGCAAAATCAAACTTCATAGCCCACCTAGCTCATCTTTATCCTTTGTTTCTATGCCTATTTTTTTCTGTTAAACCTTCAATTTTGCTAGGATCAAAGAGTTCCCTTCATCAATCTTAAATGTTTCAGGATCTTCATGGAGAATTGAAGAATTCTTCAGTTCTTGTTAAAATGTGATTTATTTATGAACTATGATTTTTAGTAAAACGACTAACAGATCCCTGAAGGTGTCTAAGGAGACAATTGTGCTTTGCTTTTTTTTTTAATTGAATGCAGTATACCATTCTCCAGTCCCAAAGTGGATAGACTGCTTAGCATTTTAATTGGTTTTCAAGCTGAATTCAGCTTTAATATTCAAGGCCAAAGACAGGGTTATGAATGTTAATTATACTTATCAACATTTGGAAACAGTCGATTCTCGTTGTATGTGAAGTGTTGGTACAGTGCTTTTCTCCTGGTGGGGGGGGAAGTGGCTTATTGCTTCATGATGTAACTGGAATGCTTGTGTGCTTATCTTAGTTAGGTGGTTTCGATGGATAAGCTTCTCAGTTATTTTACAGTTTGGTACTTATAAATGGCATTGAAATATCCAAGTGGCTGTTCGCTTAAAATCTGGATTTTATGAAGTTAATAGCACTCCTGGAGTTACCAGGTCTTAATTTCATATTCTATGTGTGTTTCAGACAATCTGGATGTGAAAAAGCTTAAGTTATGAATGTCACAGACTTTCTAAAAGCTATCATGGGAGCGTAAAACATGCCATTGCATTAAGAACTACTGGCTTACCGTATTTTTTTCTAAAGTTGTGATCATTAGGAGGAGAGGGCAGCTCACCCTTCTCCGAATTCTGTTGAGGGCTGCAAAATGAAGGAACGAAATCCTTTCTTATGGGAAAGATTATGCATGCCAAGGTGTTTTTGAGAATAAGGGGCTCTGCACACTTGTTGCTTTCATTGAAATCAGTATTACATGTGCTTTTGCTTCACAATTTTGGAAAAAAAACCCAAACCAACAAACCTTTATTCTCTTACATGTTCATTACAAGACTTCCTGGAGAAATTGGAGTTTTTAAAAGTTAAAGGCTCTAGCTGTAAGTACAGTGTACCTGCTGAAGTTCACTGGTTTGTATCTGTGACCACTGGCTTTGGATGTTCAGTCTGGGCACTCAGTTAATAATGGATTGAAAACGCAGGACGCAAGATTTCTCCAGTCGCCCCTTTTAGTGTAGCACACGGTTGGAAACATGTAGTGCCGGTTATTTTTACAGCTACTGCTGCAGGAAATCTGGACGGGTACATTCATTTTTGCTCCTTCTGACATCTCAGTGCAGTGTGTGAAAATGAGCGTCAGAGATGGGATGTGCCCCAGGGAGTGGACGCTTGGCTATGAGTAAGTTGGGACATACGTTTCTGTTCAGTCATAGCTCTGAGACCTGAGCTGTTGCTGCCTAGCTCCATTTACATCGTGAAGCATGGAAATTAGCGTTTCATTCTTTTCCTAAATGCTAGACTTTGAAATGCATGCGTAAGCTGCCTTCAAGGGAATAAAATGTGTAACATGATATTCAGAGGTGTAGTTAACTGCTGTGGCAGAGATACAGGGTATTGAATTGTTTTATGCTAATATTATCTTGGTAGTTAAGCTAGTGTTATCTTGGTATTGTGTGTGATTTTAAATGCGAAAGTAAACTATAAAATGCTATTAAACTGATAACTCTTGTCAGTTTTGGTGACAATATTGGAATGAGGTAATGCTGTGAAGGGAAAGCTGTAGTTTTTCTCTTTTAAAAAATAAATACATACTCTTGGAAGTATTCTCTCCCTTATTTATTGTAAAAACACCAACTGAATTTGCTGGAGCTCACAAGCATTGCATCCTTCCTTCCAGGTGTTTGTGTCTGTCTTCTGTCTGTCCCTGGGCTCCCAAACTGTGTGATGTCTCTTGCAACCTGCACCATGCCATTCTGACTTCCCTTAACTAGCTGAGTATTGAGGGGATGGATAGAGGATGGTGGGGAAGCAGGATTCAAAACTTCGTATCACACAGTCCTATGGGATTGCACAGCTGAGAGGATAGCGTTCACCTTAAATCACATGCTCAAGCTATCTGGTGGCCCCTTAAACCCATTTTACGGCAAAGAGAATTCCCAGTACTTAAGTAGATTGGGTGGAAGGGCAGGAGGAGGTGCCTTATCTGTTCAATATTTGTTTGGCCCTGAATGGAAAAATTCTTTGTTCAGGATGCTAGGTTTTTCTCTCTTTTTTTTCTTCTCTGAAGCATTTCAGAGAACGTCCAAGGAAGTGTCAAGGCTTTGGTTTCCTGACTGTGCTGTATGAAGTGACCTTACAGCCACTCCCTGGTTGTCAAGGAACAGAACCCTGTTATTATCCCAACTATGACACTTTCTTTTCTGCTTGAATGAATTTAGTATCTTCTATATTGGTCCCTGAAGCAGAATGTTAAATGTACCCTGATAATGTGTGGTTCTCGCTATGGAGAATCTTGGTGTCTCCTTCCAGTACTGGGAGCAAAAAGCATTCTGCTCTTCAGAAACGGCATAGCTTTGGGAACAAATAGGTTAACTCCTGTGCTGGAGGGCTGGCTTTGAGCTGTGAAAGGCTTGGCTTCTATTTGCAGCTCCGGCAAAAACCGTTTTTATATAAGTTGCTTGTTTATTGTTGCAAATAGTGTGAGCAGTTGCCTAACTTAAATTAGGCAGCGATATTGAGCTGATTTTCTGAGGGCTATGAATTGCAGGTAAGTTGTCACTTGATTATGGTCGTATCTCTTCCATAGCTGCTTGTTGTGGCAGGCTAGGTGCTTCTCATCATCCAAAGAAATGTCATGGGGGAGCGTGTAATTTGTTGAATAGAAATGGGTGGGGAAACGAGATCTAGTGCTAGGTCACTTGCCAAGTCTGCAATGCGACAATATTTTACAGTTCCTGTGGGTCAGGTTATATTGTCTAAATGCTATTGGTTCATCCTGTTAAATTAAAAGCTATGTGAGACCCATGAAGCAGTTCCAAATCAAAGTTCATCATCAGTTACTCAGTACCTTCAGAAAGACAAGCTTGGATGTTTGGTGCTAAAAGCACTAGTTCTTGTTAAGCCTGTACAAAGGTTATTTGAAATATTTGTTAGTGACTTAAAAAAACCCCACAAAACAACAACAATGATGAAAAAACACCCACAAAAAAACCCACTTCTCCCCAATACCCCCCAAAAAACTCCCAAACCAAAAACAAACCAAAAAACCCAAACAAAAAACCAACCCCCCCAAAAAACCTATGAAAGATCCTGAACTGCAAACATGTAGAATAGCACTGACACCTAAAAACCCAGAAGTTAGGTTCATCAGCTTATTTTAATTAGGCAAGCAGTAAAGTGAAAAAAACTAAACTTGGCATAAACAATGGAAATCTAAATTAGACTTTCTAAATCTTTTTAATAAACCATGATGTGTAAGCCAGATACTATCGCTGCCTGTTTGAACCTGTGCTACTGTAAGTTAGAATTTCTAGGGTTTTTCCTATTGCAGTAGGCTTCTCTGACCTTTTGTTCTTAAATTCTCATACAGATATCCTGTATCTTGAAATTGTGGAAACTGCCTTCTAGCACTAGCCAAGAGAAATCCAAATGAAGGCCATCTCTTATGTCATCAACTCTATTTTAATATCAAGAAGAGGCACTGCTGCCAAGATAAGAAAACTAAATTGTACGTGAGAATAAACATTAGGTTCCTGTTTGAAATATCCACCATGTTTAATCCTGCAGAAAGTTCATTTCATAAAAACCTCTCAAACACAATATAACTGTATTGCAGCTAAGCACAGCTCATCTGAGATTGTTTGTCTGTGTTAAGTCTTCTTTCATGCTTTTAATCTTAGAACTTGCATTGATTTTTCTGTTTTATGTATCTCAGGTTAGAGCAGAAATTAGGATTGTAGTTACTTTCTTAGCTGAGCCCCTGTGAAGCGTGTTCATGGTTTTTATTAGCAGGACCCAGAGAGGTAGTCTCAGTTCCTTGGTGAAACTAAGCCATTGTGGTATGGAAAAGTGATTCTGTACTGGTAGGTCTTTGGGACCTCTGGATGAGGAAAGATGGTCTATTTTATTCACTTCACGTTAATGCTCTTTCCCAACAGTGCTTGCTAACGAAAAAACTATTACCACTGTTAGACCTTTGGAAGCCTGTAGTCCAGTGTTATTTCTAAATGAATGCAGTTAAATGGTGTCACACTCAGAATTTGAATCATTTTATTCTTCTTGGGCAGGTCTTAGTGAGTCACCTAAGTAATATTTTGAGATTGTTTTTTTTTTTCAGTGCACAGAACCAAATGCCCCGCTCCTCCCCTTTATGAAACTTAAGGTGTCCTTTCAACAGATATGAAAACTTAAGAGCTCTTAAGGTGTATTTCACCTCTTTAAAATGAGTTAGCCATCCTTTCCAGTTCTGAGAAGCAGCAAAATGCACAGTGCAAAGGAAAGACTAAAAACCTAGCAGAATTGCCACTTGGAAAATTGGTCCTTTGCACTCACTCGATTTTGGAGGTATATTACTCGGTTTATGAATTTGGCTTTCTTCTTTTTGCTGTAGATGTGTATTAAGATGATTCTCTTCCACTTCAACTCTCTGTTTATTCAACAGTAACTGTTTATATTGCTTTGAACTTGAGAAGCCTAGTCACATTTGGATCAAATTGAACTTGGTAGCGTACAGATATGGAGCAAAAGGATAGTTTGTACTCAAGGGAGCTTAAGTCAAACACTGTCAGTTACTAGTTGAGTTGAGATACAGTAAGAAAAGTAAAGATCGCTATCTGCTTTGGTTAGTGTTGTGGTTTAACCCCAGTTGGCAACTAAGTACCACACAGCTGCTTGCTCACCCTCACCCCTGGAGGGATGGGGGAGAGAATTGGGGCAAAAAAAAGTAAAACCTGTGGGTTGAGATAAAGACAGTTCAATAGGACAGCAAAAGAAGAGAGAATAATAATAATAATGATAAAAGAATATACAAAACAAGTGATGCACAATGTAGTTGCTCCTCACCTGCTGACCGATGCCCAGCCAGTCCCTGAGCAGCGATCACTGCCCCCCAGCCAACTCCCCCCAGCTTATATACTGAGCATGATGTCATGTGTTGTGGAATATCCCTTTGGCTGGTTTGGGTCAGCTGTCCTGGCTGTGCCCCCTCCCAGCTTCTCATACACACGGCAGAGCACGGGAAGCTGAAAAGTCCTTGACTACATAAGCACTACTTAGCAACAACTAAAACATCAGTGTGTTATCAACATTATTCTCATCCTAAATCCAAAACACAGCACTATACCAGCTACTAGGAAGAAAATTAACTCCATCCCAGCCGAAACCAGGACAGTTAGTTATAGTAGTTTCTGGGAAGGCTGTGGTGGAACCTCAGTGTGATACCAGAAACCTGATACTGTAGGTCACTTGTAGTCACACGTTTCTGCTCTTTGGAAGATGTGTGGGTTTGGGGGTTTTTTGGGGGTTGTTTTTTGACTATGGTCTGTCCTGCATATTCTGAGCTTTGACATTTTCAGCTGGGTGATTCAGAGGGTACGTATAGCCATGAATGTGGTATTGCCTCAAGTTGCGCCAAGGGAGGTTTAGACTGGACATTAGGAAAAACTTCTTCACTGAAAGAGTGGTCAGGCCTTGGAACAGGCTGCCCAGGGAAGTGGTTGAGTCACCATCCCTGGAAGTATTTAAAAGACGTGTAGATGAGGCGCTTAGGGACATGGTTTAGTGGGCATGGTGGTGTTGGGTTGGACTTGATGATCTTAGAGGTCTTTTCCAACCTTAATGATTCTATGATTCTATGATTCTAACTTGAATTTGCTTTAGTTGCTTTGGATCTGTGTCCATTGTCAAGGAATGTACTGAGAAAGATTTGATCACTTTTGAGGACAGTCATCCTATTCCTCCAGGTGTCTGTAACTCCTGCAAAGATGAGGGAGAGACCGTAGGTGAGAAAAGGGTGTGGCGTAGTCTTTTGGACACAGTCTTGGAAAAATGTTCTTGACCATTCCCCAGCAACAGAGACTTTTTAAACATAAATGATATTGTAACATAAGTCATATCTGCTCTAATGCCTGAGATAGTTGCTTGGTTGTTATATTAAAACTGAAAATTGTTTGTAAACTCTTAGTAAGCAAAATGTTTTACGATGACTGTCTGACCAGGTATGTATTCTGAAATTGTGACAAGCTGGAATCTTGCTTGTGTTTGCTTAAGTCAGCTCAGAGAGAAGCAATGTAGGAAATCAGCTGCAATAGCTTTTGATGTGGCAATGAACTGTCTGCATGATGGTGCCTCTGTCCAAGCAAAGTCACTGCAGCTTCTGAGATACAGAACTTTACAGTAGTTTAAGCTCACTTTTTACTTTATTTGCAATAGGTAAAGAGCACTCATCTAGTCACATATAGTTCATCTGGCAGTTGGTAATTCATTGATCTGCAATAGTATGATTACTTGTGATCATTTATATATAATCTCAGAATAGCTCTCTGAAACTTTATTTCTTATGAAGTCAATTGTATTCTTAACCTGCACATGAGACTTAAAATATTTCTGTATCTATGATCGTGTTATAACCAAGATGTTTAGAGGGTTTCATCACTGAAGGTAGTATTCTGAATCATTTGAAATATTAAAGTAGACTTTCAGCATCCTCTTATTGAGGCTTTTTCAGCACAATGAATTAGTTCTTATATTCTTAAAGTGTTTTTCATAGGCTTGAAATAGTAAGCATCCTTTTTTTTTTTTTTTTTTTTTACCTTTTTAATGCTTGACTCTGTATTTAACAGTAATGTCTGTCAAGGGGAAAAGAGAAAAATGTTCCTTTTAGGAAAAGCAAGGTTGGATTTTGTTTTGGAAAGTTCCGCACAGAGGAAATCCAGATCTATCTCCTGTCTCAGGATGGCAACTGATTCCACTTTGGCATCAGAAACAGAAGGACTTGTTCTGCTACCTATCCATCTGTGTCTGTGGAAACATCTCTGCTGACTTATCTTACTTTTTCATTTCAGAAAAACCTTTAATGACATCAACAACATTGCTTTTCCTTTTGCCTTGGCTTGACTCCCTTTGCTTCCTGCAGTAGTTTCCAGTCGGTATTGAGCGAGTCTGTAGCTGTAGATGCAGTCCATGCTTGCACTGGCTGTTATGGTTGGAACAGAGATGGGTTAAGAGGTGGCCCTCAGCTGTTCTTTACCACTGCTGTGCCAGACCTGCGAGCAGAAAGGCAGGTGCAAAGTCCCATTGCCTAGCTTAGTTTAAATGAACTGTGTTTTGAGAGTGTCTGTTTAAAATAATTTGCAATAGGGAGTGTCCCTCTGACAGAAGAGGGTTAGGAAGCACCTGCACAGGCAAGCCTGTGGGCAGGTCAGAAAGGCAGCAGCTGCAGTGGGGAAGATGGAGGCAAGGACCAGGTGTGGAGGACTGGTAATATCTTAACCCGGACACTCAGCTGTGTCTAGAAGAGCATGTCACACTGCAGCTTCATATGGCTGCCAACATGAGCAATGAGAAACCACAGGGAGTACCAGCTGGCCTCTCATCACACAGCAGAACAACTGTTTTTTTACTCTGAGATATTAATAGGAGCATCTTGGCTTCTGATGCAAACCTCTAGATGAACATGAGTTGACTAGATAGATGGAGTGTGTGTGTGAGGCTATTAGTAGTACCTTTACAGTTGTGAAAGAAAACTTTTGACATTGTTAGAAGAAAGGCAGGATTCCCTGACTTAAAATGATTACATTTGTCATGTTGCTTTCTTAAACTTTTTTTAGTTTGTCATCTTTGGGCAGGAAAAACACAAAACAACACTTGCCTAAACAGCAAATGTGCCTTTGTGTCTGGGGTGGAGTTCTGAAATGAAAACAGTTTGCAATGTGTCTAACCATTTAGTCTGACTGCATCTTTTTTTTTTTTTCTTCAAAGGCTGTTGTTGACCAATTTAACCTTGTTTAAACAATGCTAGTATTGATACCAGTATATCTGCTGTAAGGTTGGTTTGGCGTCCACTTGGTTATTTTGCTGGTTGGTACTGCAGCATCCTGAAATGTAAAAATAGAATGCTAGATTTGGCTATGTAAGGTTTGATTGAATCTTCTTTTTCTTCATCATCACAGCAAAGCAGAACAAATCTTTTGAATATTTTATGAAGCTTCATAGGTGCTGTCTAGTTCAAGCTTAATAAATGCAAAGAATTTAATGATTTAATGCCTCTCTTGTTCTTATCCTCAAAAGTTAGACTGAGCCCTAGATAAAACTGGCCTGTAGAGGCAAAGTGGGTAATGGTCTAGGTAACCAGACACCCTTGTGTGAAGAAATAACCATTTTTAGTATTGAGACCTACAGCTCCTTTGGATTGTGGGAGCAGTCTTGCAAAATATGCATCATGAAGTCTGGGGCAGGTTGGGGAGCTTTGAAGTGCATTTTAATGGCCAAAGGGCTCCAGAACACTTGGGACTTGAGCTTTGAGAGGATGCTGGGTTTTAGTACCTGGAGGTGACTCTTGCCACCTCTTCTGTACTCCTTCATTTTTATCAGGACAAGTTTACCTGTGGGACACCTGTTTAAGGTAGTAATTTATTAAAGTTGCAGTGGCTGTTTAGAAGTTTTCTATCCTTTTCTTGGCATTCACTGCCATCTATCACTCTCAAAAGATAGCTGAGGTATCTGAACTATGCTTCTGCTTTCCAAGTTTTTTCTAGGTGAGAGATGTTTTCAAATCTTGTTCTTATGTGCTTCAACCTTCCTGTTTTCGTTCCCTGCCCCCTGCCCCCCTCCCGAAAACAGCAATACAGAAACAGAGGAAACAGCTTTCTTTGCACATGGACTGTTTATTCAGGAAATGAGAAGGCAGGTGATGAAACTTGGGGTGGAAGGAAGCGTTTCATAAGGGTGTATTTGGTGGCTGATAGCATTAAGTGATGACAGTGTACTTGGGGGACATATGTGAGGCAGTTGTTGAGTCTTGTGTGGTTATACCTGTAGCAGACCTTTGAGCATTCAAACATTGCAGTTCAGAGTTAAGGTGACCATGCAGTTAGTCATCTACGACTTCCCCTATATTATTACTGGTTTTGTCAAGCTCTCCTATTTGGCCTGACTTCACAGCAGAAGGAATTGAACCTAGAGATTTACTTGGCTCTCAAATTTCTCTTCTAGAACTGCAGAATAAAACCTCTTCCTAGTTCTTCCAAGTTCTTGTTAGCATGTGTAAGATGCTTAGTTTGAAAGTTGAGAAAAATTTGTGATTTCTTTGTTTACCAGATCTTTTGCTGAATCTTTTGACCCTGTTGGCCCCACTCCATTTTTACCAGTAACTCGGCTTCAGTTCCTGCTTTCTCGGAACTGGTCTCAGCAAACTCGGGGTCCTTGGCAAGCAGTGACATTGTGTCATGTGCAAGAAGCTGGCCTGATCTGTAGCTTGTTAATGAAGTATACTTGGTGTGTGGACTCGGGAACTGAGAGACACGATCTGTGGCCTCGTACTACAACCGGGGGTCTGTGCTTCCTCTGCTGCACTGGATTCAAAGAGCCTTGAAAGTAAGGTGTGTACCTTTATTACCTTCTGTGCTATTGCTGCTCTCCGCTGCAAAGTGAAAGTGCCTTCACCCTGTCATATGACTGCTGAATGGCACTGAGATTATTTGAGAGTCTTGGTTTGATCACCCTAGTTAGATTTAGGATGTAGATTTCCTTTAATCTCTTAAAACTGATCCTATCCCCGTTAGCTCTTAACTTTTATGAAACTACTTGTTCCTTATTTTTTTTTCTTTTTAGCACTTAGGTAACTTTCTCAAGAGTATTACCTTAAATTTCCTTATGGACCTTACTGAACCGAATGCACTGATAACCATGCCTGAGAACTGCTTACCTAGGGGTCACCTGGTGATCCTGACAGGCAGCGAGTTGAACATGAGCCAGCAACATGCCCTTGCCACAAAGAAGGTGAACGGTATCCTTGGATGTGTAAGACAAAGCATTGCCAGCAAGTCGAGGGTAGTGATCCTTCCCCTCTGCTCAGCACTGGTGAGGCCACACCTTGAGTGCTGGGTCCAGTTCTGGGCTTCCCAGTGCAAGAGAGACATGGACATACTGCAGAGAGTCTAGTGAAGGGCCACGAAGATCATCAAGGGGCTAGATCATTTCTTACGTGAGGAAAGGCTGAGAGAGCTGGGGCTGTTCAGCCTGGAGAAGAGAAGGCTCGGGGGGATCTCATTAATGTGTAAAAATACCTGAAGGGAGGGTGTACAGAAGACAAGAGCCAGGCTCTTTTCAGTGGTATCCCGTGATAGGACAAGAGGCAGTGAGCACAAACTGAAACACAGGAGATTCCCTCTCAACGTCAGGAAGCACTTTTTTACTGTGAGGTGACCGAACACTGCACAGGTTGCCCAGGGAGGTTGTGGAGTCTTCATTCTTTGAGATATTCAAAAGCTGCCTAGATGCCCTCCCGCAAAAGGGGGGTTGGATAAGATGACCTGCAGAGGTCCCTTCCTACCTCAACCATTCTGTGATTCCCTGTGGAATAGCATTTCTCTGGTACTGTTGTGACTCTGCTTTCCAGCAAGGACCTAAGTGAATTTTTACCCTTCTTGATGCCAACGTAAACTACTAGGTTTTCCTTTCTCCTAGCGTGCCTCACCCATGCTTGTTACCACCTTGATCTTTGAAGTCAATGTATTATGCCTGTGTCATCTTAAAGAAATTTACAATATACTCTGATCTGATACCCGTCTTGGGCAATTTAAGTGTGTTAACTTATTTTAGGCCTTAAGGAAAGAAGGCAGGCATCCAGCAGAGCTTAGCAGGTCAGTTTTGGAGGTCAGAGCCCTGGAGAACACTTCCCTTTTGGAAAGGCCGGATCAGCATGCAGTAGGCATTTCACCATGCACTTGGTGCAGCCCATTAGCAGGTCACAGGTGAGGCTGTACCTTGCCTGTGAGGTATGATGCTGGAGTGTAAGAGGGTACTCTGATACTATAACAGATCAGAAAACAGTATCACAGTGCAAATGCCATATCTAATGACCATAGGTGATAGTACTTAGAGAGAAAGCTAAAACCTGCCTATATAATACAGTATGCAGGTGTTCAAGCAACTTGGTCCATCGATTAAACAGAAAACCTATTAGATTCAGGGGTTATCTCTACCACTTCCACTTTGTGGCTGCACCTTGGCTGAAATTCAGGAACTCGTGTCGGGGACAGTGAGGATGTAGGAGGTAGCATAGCAAGCACCTCAGCCATGAGATCAGGCAAAGATTCTTGATGAAATTATCCAAATTTAGTGAAGTGTTTGAACGGAAGCTAATCTTCTGTGGGAGAAGGGGAAGAAGAGTCTTTTTGTGAATTGAATTACGGTTTTAATGTTAGAAACATACCTTCAATAAGGTATTACTTCCATCGAGTCAGGTTTAAACTCTAATATGCCTGGAACAAGTCAACATATTTGGTGAGGATCCTTTCTTATGCTGGAGGAAAAAAGGGCTTGTCTTTCCTAATAACTCCTTTATTCAGTTAAATGAACATATCCCTACAATAAACATAATCTGGTTAACGTACGGAATTTATAAGTCAATACAGAACACGGCCCAATCCACTTGTCTGTAAAGATATGAATAAAGGCGTGCTGCCACAGAGACTTCTGACACAGCCAAGGCATCTGGCTTCTGCTGCTTTTGCTCTGTGACCTGTGCAACTGTACTTCAGAGAATATCATGTAACGTCATAGAATCATAGAATAATTTAGGTTG
>NW_009223702.1:0-9579 GCF_000690835.1 Fulmarus glacialis | reverse complement strand
TGGGTTCTGCCCCTTTATAGCTTGATGGCATCAGGGTACGCTGTGCACCAGTGTCTACGAGAGTCTTATACTCCTGTGGATCTGATGTGCCAGGCCATCGAATACACACAGTCCATTAAACCCGGTTGTCCCTTTCCTCCAGCTGGCTGGAGGCAGGGCCCCTCTAGTCCTGGTCATAGTATTCGTTACTCAACTTCTTGTAAATGCAAATCAAAAGTCCCTTTATTAAGATCGGAAGTAAAGTCAGGTCTTCTACTCTGTCTGGGGAACTGCTCACTGGAAACTGGAGCAGCAATTTTCCTGGAAAAACCCCCTTTTGTAGTTGTTTTTCCTTGCAACTCACGTACCCATGCCTCTAGGGTTGAGTAGAATTTCCACGCCACTTCCTCATGTCCTCTCCGTGGTCACGCAGGTAAAACCACAGGGTGCCCTGTGGTGTGTACCTTCCATATCCCCTCTCTTGAGCAGAGGAACGTTTACTCCTAATGGCTGAGATGCTGGTCCCTACAGGTGGGGAATAGGACACATCCTCTTTGAGCTGCTGGAACTCCGGGACAGTTTCTCCACAGCTGAGATGCAGGCCCGTAGGGAGGAAGAGAGACTTTCTTCATATTGCCGGAGTTGGCCAGCCAGTTCATCCACCGTTTGTTCCTCTCCGTCTTTCCAGGTCACTACTGCCAATGAGTTTGCATGCGATGATGGTGCGCTCCATACAAACTTGTACGGCGCCACATGGGTTATGTGCACTTGACTTCTGGATCTTTGGATAACTGCTCGTTGTTCAGGTCATGATAAATGACCTCCAGGACAGCTAATTCCCTCAGGTACTGGATAGGTCTCTCCATGGTGGCCTCACTACTGCCAATGAGTTTGCATGCGATGATGGTGCGCTCCATACAAACTTGTACGGCGCCACATGGGTTATGTGCACTTGACTTCTGGATCTTTGGATAACTGCTCGTTGTTCAGGTCATGATAAATGACCTCCAGGACAGCTAATTCCCTCAGGTACTGGATAGATCTCTCCATGGTGGCCTGCTTGCCTGGGTGACATATAACATCTTCCTTGAGGGGATACCTTTCCTTCACACCTGACAGGAGTCACCTCCAGAGGCTGAGGACTTGTGCCCCTTTTCCAATTGCTTTGTCAATGCCCCCTTCCCTACAAAGGGATCCCAGCTGCTTGGCTTCCCTACCCTCTAATTCCAGGCTACTAGCCCCATTATCCCAGCATCGGAGCAGCCAGGTGACAATATGCTCGCCTGGACGATGACCGAAATCTTTTCGCATATCTCATAGCTCACTCAGAGATAAGGATCAGGTGGTTACCATCTCGTTTATGGGTTCTGCCTTTCCTCCTCCTGTTGTCGTGATGGCCCTGGTTCATCTTCACCCCTTACTAAACGAGCTGATTTTCCTGTGTTTTTCTTCTTGTGTATAGGGGTGACTGATACCAGCATGGGTTGGTTCTCTGGTTCAGCCGCAGCGCCTGTTGCCAGGGTTTAAGTAGCTGCAGTACCTGTCACGGGGGTTGGAGTAGCCACAGTGCCTGTCGCCAGGGTTTGAGTAGCCACAGTGCCTGTCGCGGGGGTAAATCTCTGGATGGTATTCTTAAATAGTTGTTAAACCCTAAACAAGATCTGAACCACATTCAGGAGATACAGTAATAGGTACATGCTGGCTTGAACATCCCAAGGATATTCAAAATTCTCAAGAGCTGCTGTAACTAGCCTGAAGGAGAAAGGGAAGGTGGAGGAGTGAGGGAAAGTGTTCCCTCTGTCTCCCCCATAGATTGGTTCTCTGAGGAGAAAAGGTAAAGGGTATAATTATTAAGTTTCCAAGAGGTGGCTCCCGAAATATGGAGATGATGGCAATGCCGAGTACAAATACCAGATTAATCTCATGACCAATGATTTTATCATATCATAAACCAGTGTTACACAGTGCAGCAAAATGATAACCTTGATCCAGTTCCCAGAGGTGATAAAGAGCACAACAGGGAACATATACTGCAAGTGAGGTATTACGTAACACAACTTTGAGAGCAAGCACGACAACTTTGAGAGCAAATAAATCAACATAGTGACCAGTGACTATTAAGCCAATATAATGAATGCTTATAACAAATTTGCCTTAACACGCTCTGGTCAGATCTGCCGTTATCTCAACCCTTTATGCCCCATGTTGGGCACCAAAAGGACTCTTGTGGTTTAATCTGGCAGGCAGCTAAACACCACACAGCCATTCGCCTGCTCCCCGCCCCCCAGTGGGATGGGGGAAGAGAATTGGGAAAAAAACCCTAAAATTCGTGGGTTGAGATAAAGACAGTTCAATAGGATAGAAAAGGAAGGGGAAATAATAATAGTAATGATAAAAGAATATACAAAACAAGTGATGCACAATGCAATTGCACACCAGCCATTGACCGATGCCCAGCCAGTTCCTGAGCAGCAGTCGCCACCCCCCGGCCAACTCCCCCCAGTTTACATACTGAGCATGACGTCACATGGTATGGAATATTCTTGTGGCCAGTTTGGGTCAGCTGGCCTGGCTGTGCCCCCTCGCTGGCAGCGCATGAGAAGCTGAAAAGTCCTTGACTAGCGTAAACACTACTTAGCAACAACTAAAACATTAGTGTGTTATCAACATTATTCTCATATCAAATCCAAAACACAGCACTATACGAGCTACTAGGAAGAAAATTAACTCTACCCCAGCCAAAACCAGGACAGTGAGATCCTTGAAGACATGATCTTTATGAGAACTCAGTATGCAAGAGGAATAAACATAGGTTCTTGTCTGAAAAGAATAAATAATTTTCAACCTGTACAGTACAAGTAGGATCCATCTAACCTAACTAAAATTTCAACATTTAATTTAGCTAATTGTCTAGGTTTCAGCTACAGTCAAAGAAAGGCGTAGAGATGTAAATTAATGACTCCCCAGGGAGCTCAGACTCTCTCAGCTAAATATGGAGAGAACCCGGTTAGCTTGGTTAGATCAGGTAACTCTTAATGGCTAAGGCTAACTGAGCTGAATCTGTCCCAGCTGCCTAGGGTTAATTGCTCCACTTCTTATGGGAGCTCCACAAAAGACTTTGTGTAATAGACTTTATAGATGTAGTACTTGCTATAAGATATAAGACTAAGTAAATATAGAATCATGGGTCATACCATTATGTGCTATAATTCATAATGGAAAATTCATTAATACCTATGCCGAAGCATTTTATGTTAACAGTTTCTCCATTTTGGCCATTCTCTCCTCCCTATGAAAAACGATTGTTTTTCTAAAGAATGGGCCTTCTGAAAATATACCAACTATTCTCTAACAATAATGATGTATTTAGAAAAAGGATTTCCTTTAATAATGATCACTTATAAGAAAAGCACTTCCAATAAAAGTTGTAATTAATGTAAAACTGGAAAAAATACTTACCTTTATACTAATGCCTGGGTAGCCTGGTTCACCTGGAGCACCTGGTAATCCTAGTTCTCCCTGCGTAATACAATAGCTCTGTGTCAGTGATGTGCTGTGTGTAAAAACGTATATTGCATGTTTTCTCAAGGTCACATGATATGCTTTGGCTATGATATTTTGAAATTTTATAACTGAGGATGATTCAAATGTCTGGAGAATTTGTGAAGGGATGTTGAATACAGAGAAGCCACAAAAGGGTCTCCTAATTCTTAACTTTAGTTTTCCAGTATCTATCTTTTTTAATTGCCTTTTAATACAGTTGATGTTGCTTTTTCAAAATTACACAAATAAAACTACCTGAAGTAATGGCAATGTTTGCAGGTTTGAACTTCATGAACAGCTGACTTACATTGTCTAAAATCTAGTATAAAATTAGTAAGAATAAGCCATCAAGTGGATTCTGATGCAATTTTATGTTAACTACTGTTTTATTTTGAAACAAACTGCCTTGTAACTAGTCATGGAAAATCATGGAAAATCAGTAAATCATGGAAAAGTAAATCAATCCCTCCTTTAACTAGAATACTTCCAGATTCATACTTACCTTGGCTCCTGATGATCCTGGTTTCCCCTGTATTCCAGGTTCGCCTTTATCACCCTATTTAACAATATAAGAGTGTGGCTGATACATCAGTATGTTTTGTCGTATGTGAATGAATAGCAAACTTAAACAGACACTGCTGGGAAATTGGCTCTTAAAAATGGGCACAGCTGGTGACTGAAAGGCTGAAGTTCTGCTCCCTTAGAGGAAACCTGGAGTTTCAACTTTCTCTCAGGAAAGATGAGATACTGATGACAAAATGTGATCTGCCAGCCTCTGCTCACTTGTCCCTTCCCCACCTGCCTAATTTCCCTTGCCCAATCATACCATGTTTGTGCATACTGACTTCAAATTTCCACCATCTTATTTAATAAAACTCTGAAAATCCTCGGACCTATCTGAGCCAAAATATTTACTTATGTTTTGGGTTTTACTGTAGCCTAAGGAATTAGCATGAGGATTTTCATTAAAATCTAAGAATTATTGATTACTTCATGATGCTCCTCTGTAAGAAGAATGATTCTGTAAGAATCACCCTATAATCTGAATGAGAGATAAATACACAAAACAAAAGCATTTTTCACAAATGAAAATAAAGCTAATTAATTTTAATCATTTCATAAGTATTCAACCTTCTTGACCATAGCAAACACTGACCACTTTAAAAAATGTTGCCTTCAGTATACAATTTTAAATAAATACATATGTACTTTTGGACATAAAATAATGTATGGGTAGAAATGGAGCTAAATGTAAATACAAAGTTCAGGAAATGGATTCTATATTCCTAAATGTTCTCTAGGACATACAATTCAGTGCTTACTAGCCAAAACTCATCTTGGATTAAATTAAAAGGTTACACTAACAGATCTGGATTTATAGTATCTATTTTAGTTTCTGAGAGCATGGGTCAAATTAATTCTTGCTGTAGCTGCAGTGCAATCAATAAAGTTACATCTGAAATAAATTTGGCTCCTTGGGTGGAAAAAGCAGCATGTAAGGTTATTTAACACAATTAAAATACAAATAAATGTAACATGGGCAGAAAGTTCTGATATATACTGAGAATTATCTGGCTCCCAGCATTGCAGAAGATTTTCCAGGACTGCGAAGCTGAAACAAAGTCTCATGACCATTTCTGCAATTGTTCCAAACGTCATGGGATAATAGGCACCATTTACTGAGCTACATTAAGCTCTCTTGAGACTGAACTATCACATAAGGTAATACAGGGAAAATCATATAGCTACTCGCCAATATTCAATATAACAAAAAATTAGCTGTGAAATCCTGGTGTTTTGTCGTCTATAAAGCAGTCATTTATCAAAGTCACAAGCAAATTAACACAAATACTTACCTTAGACCCAGGAGCTCCAGGTAGACCAAATGAGCCTTCTGGTCCCATCAAACCCTATTTATTATTGAAAAATGCAGAGACATTTCTGTAACAAGCTAGAGGAATAATGGCTTCAGTATAGTGTATTAGTATTAGTAGTATTAGTAGTATATTTCTATAGTGAAATAAACAGGACAGGAAATATAATGTCTTTCATCATATTACTATACAGGCTTTAGCTCTGATACAGCACAGTGGATTATTTAGACCTTCTATGGCCTAAGGCAGGGCTACTGTGCAATGGAAAAAACATTCAGGAAAAACCACAGCACTGTCATAACATACTCCTGAGAGAAAACATTCTGCAACTCACAGACAACTAAATGTGTTCTTGTTATTTAATCTTTGCTTTCATATAGATAAAAACAATTACCTTCCATTCAGTACTAAATGTTAGGAACTATTCAGTTTAATGACATTACCTCAGACCTCCTTCAAAAGCTACATGTGATCAAAAATAAATGTATGTCTACAGTAATTTGTTACACAGACTGTAACTCAGTTTTGTAAAAAAATTATTAACTTTCTTTGCTAAAACTAAAAGGATGGCTTTGTTTTTGCAAATACAAGAGAAAATTCAGAATATTTGTAATTCTTTGTAGCCAGGGTTTTCAGCATTTCATCAATTTTCTGGTATTTCACCTGTGCTTTACTGTTAACTGAGGCAGCACAGATTAACTCAGGTTTCTTTCCTGCTGTGTTGTAAGGAAGAACTAATCACCAAAACTTTCTATCAATAAAAAAAGTAACTTGCTCTACAGGCCACAGACACAGAGCTATGAATACCAAAAAATGGTATCAATCACAAGACTAAAACTTGAGTAACTTTACTGCCAATTTTCCTCAGTCTCAGACTTTTCCCATTCAGTCAATTGCACACGAAAATTTTTCTATTAAACTTCAATTTCTCTAAAATAACTAATAATATCATACATCAAATAATTTCCAACACTTTCCTAACCTTTGAAGATTAGATCTGCTTGTTCTTACTTACACAGAAAATCAGTCATCTTATCAAAGATGATGCAGTTAATCTATTATAATCTATTATTTGGTAAATAAAGGTTTATTATACCCTATGCCATTTCTTTCATAATTTTGGAATAGAAATTACCAATTCCTCCCTAGCTGGAGTGAAGTTTCTGAGGTCTGCTTCCACGCATAACCTAAGAGACAGTGTATTCCCATTAACCATTTGCTTATGGCCTATGTTCAGCATCAGCTTTGTTACAGCAAGCAGAAGAAAATATTAATTTGGTTTTGGAACCTAACCTTATTATATTAAGACTGTCTTAATTCACTTGCACATCAAGCCTGCTTCTTCACTTTTTCTGTTTTTATTTATATAGCAAAATAAGATTTTATCAATTTTAATTTCCCTGTAAGGCTTAATTCAATTTGGCTTTTTAAAATCAAATTTCATGTTATCTATTGATGACCTCACTTCTGAAATACAGCTCTCTTCATTGTGTGGTATTTTTTGCATTCCTTGAAGGCTACCTTCCTTCTCCAAAAACCACTGTGAAATTATTATTTTCTTCTCCTCAGATTCCTGTTCTGTGCTCATTACTAGCACATTAATCCGTAGAGAAAAGCAAGCACAAGTTTGGGGAGGAATAGCTGGAAGGGATGAGAAATGTGACTAGGGGATTTCTGGCCCCTTTCACGTTGCCACCTCAGTGTAGCCCTGCGTTTCAAGTCAGGTAACACGCTGTTGAGAGCCTACCCCCTACCAACTCCACACTAGATAACTTCTAGTTTATGTCCACCAGTCCTTGGATTACAGAGTGGTTAAATGTTCATCACAAATGTCCCTCATTCATTTTATCTTACACAAACTGAAAATGCTATGTGTACAGAATAGCTGGTTGGCTTTTTTTAAATCAGATATGTGTATATATCCACACCGATCTGCAAACACACACTAGAAAAAGCAAATCAGAAAAAACGTTTAGCATAACTAAAGGTCAGGCATACATCTGCAGGAAAGGGAGAAATAAAACCCAGTTGTCCTGGCTTCCTTTCTTGCACTTTAATTACCCAGCCATATTTAAAGTATTTCATTTAAAAAAATTGCAGGAAGACAACTACATGAAATCAGTAAGCTGCAAGAAGAAAACTTTCAGATTCAATATAGGAAAAGCCTGAGAACATAATCTGAAAACTATGGCATGTAAAATTAAGAGAAGAGCACATCCCGAATAAAAATAAAGAACAATTCAAGAACATAAAATGTAGCATTACTCCCCCATTTTCCAGAGCTGATACTATTTATGTGGCAGATAAATTAATAAATTACTGATGTTGGCAATGTAATAGGGATACTTATTATTGAAGAAGAACTTGTTACTGAAGAATTTTCCCAAGGTATTAATAGACCATCCACAAGCTTTCCATCTGTTTTTTCTGGAACAAACATATTCAGTGTGACTAATACAAGGAAAATCCCACTGTCTTTTCTGGTTGAAATTCCCTAATGCCATATAACGCATTCAAATATTCCATGCATCAATTTCCTACTTATTTTATCAGGTGACAAAAGATACATTAAATGAGTTGACAGGAAACATGAACAAATTATTTTCAAGTGTATCAAGAACCAGATGCTATTTATCTAAATAAAATTTGAAGAAAACATGGTAGGTGAGTTACTTGAATAAATACATACACTTTGGAATCCCACAAGGCTTTATTATAGCTGTTGATTCAGGCTTCCCTCCGGCATTTTGTCCAGCTTTGTCAGAAAGAAGTGGAGAAAAATTTTCCAGCGATAGGCAATAAAAATGATTAGAGGCACAGGTGAGAGAACAAATGTGCGTGTGTTAACTAGGAGTAGGGACATCTGAACTTCCAGTTCAGGCAATGTTTCTTCCAAATGTGATCTGAAAAACTGCAATAACTGGTTCTGAAGGAAATTTATTCTTTCCAGAGAAGATCTTTACGTGGCTGAAAAAGTCCTTTAAGTTCATGAAAAGAAAATTAACCAGTGTACTCACTTTATACAAAAGGGCTTCTGACAGCTGTAATGCATTGGTCATGCCTGTGGTAGAGTCAGGAAAGGAAGAGCTGCTGGGTGGATGCAGGGTAGCTGTATATTGTGCAGGAAATTCTGAATGTATTGGGTGACAGAGTAGCCCAGAATTTGTAAAACCCAAAATTGGTTTCAATCTTTCTCTCCAGCCAGGACTGTATTGTTTTTAATTGATCATATATTTTATTAAGGAACTGTGAGCATGGACAAAGAGGTGAGCTCTTCAATACATTTATAGACATTCATATGCCTATATATAATCTTTTTTATCTGGAAACCAGAGTCAAGTTTTTTTAAAGCTAGCATTATTCAGAGAGCAAGTTCAGGGCTCTCTCCTTTGTCTGTCGTTATCTACAGAGATATAGGAGAAAGGACAAACCACACCCTTAGTTCTTCTGAATTTTCTTTAATGAAAACCAATAAAACAAAGTGAAAAACTAAGAAAAGAAATAGGAAAGAAGATGAGATTTGTGGACTGTATAACTTTGAGAAGTCTATTCACAGTTTAATAACCTCCTCGGCTTCTTCAAGTGATAGTCCACATATCCATTTGGATTCCACATGACTAAGCAATACTCAGAACAATCAGAGCATCATACAGTAAAGATTTAAGAGTCCTTTGTGGAGTCAATGATCTCAGCATCATTCTGACAAATGCACAATCGAAAACAAAAGACAACCTCAGAAATGGTGAGGTTTACTTGTGATAAGATAGACATACATTACTGGACAGACATGCAGCAAGCCTTGACTTACAGGGTGTGTATTGATTCCTCCTTTTGGAGGTCTGAACAACCTGACTGATTACAAATGAAGTTCAGCACCTGATTTAAGTGCAATTCAAATGCAAGATAAAATAGAAACTTGGGAGGGTCTGAAGATATATTCTCTCTAAAAAATAAAGTTAGAATACCATCCAGCCTTAAGCCTCTGAAGTTCATCCACCTTCTGACTGGAGAGAAAAGGCAACCTTCGCAGAATAGAGGACAAATGGCCAGTGAAAAACAAGAAGTCTTCCCACAATGGACATAACATTCTATTAAATGAAAGACCCTCTCACCAAATAATCAACCAAATAATCCTTTTTTGGGATTTTGCAAACTTTGCAGACAACACCAAGTTGGGCAGAAG
>NW_009223701.1:19383-63342 GCF_000690835.1 Fulmarus glacialis | reverse complement strand
TTTTTTTTTTTTTTTGTCCCTCTTTCTTCAAGCAATTTTAAACTTAAATCCCAGGATCCCCCTCACAGATAAATTAAGTTATATCAAACGTGTCTGCTCTCCTCCCTGGTGCTCTCTACAAGTCATAAGGGATCCACATTGGGAAGGGAGCTTGTAGTACTACTTATTGACTCTATAATCTGTAAGGTTTAATGAATTTAAGAGAGATAGAGTGGGGAAACATTAAATCACAAAGGCTTGCAAACTGCTCCAAAAGGTAAATGGGAAAAAAAAAAGAAAAAAAAAAAAAAAAAGAGTCCATTCTTCTATTTCTGAAGAAGTGAGGAGATAAATTAATCACAGAAAATAGGTGATGACATTTATAGGCAGATTTATTAAAAGCTATAGGAGGTTTGGGAGCAAAAGACCTCAAATTATACTTCGCTGTCAAAGTCTCAAATTATAACTAATTAATATCATTACTGAAATTAAAAGTTCATGGCATTTATGTGACTAACACAACTGAAGTAGCTGATTTTATCATTTACCACTCACTGGCAATTACAAGCAAAGCTCCTTAATGTTAATACCACTGCAGAATTTTCACTGTCCTCAAGAACTATACCAACAACTTCAAAATACACATTTGACTGGTAGAGATCATGTTCAGCATCAAGGTAAAACATTGAGTCACTAACCAAAGTCTATGGAGTAATTCACATACCTTAGTGCCATAAGCTACCACAGACATCCACAAAGGGCTGCGAAAGATGTGATGGGACCTATGGGAAACCTACACCTTCCTGGAGTGACAGCTAGAAGCATACTCTAGGACATCTAACATGACATTAGGCATCTTCAGTGGGCACCTGACTTGCTCTCATACTTACTTACTAAGCATAAAAAACGTATAAGAGCACTAACTCTTACAAGAAAAGAATCAGCAAAGTGAGAAACTAAGAACACCACCTTCATTCTATCAGAGTCAAATCAAACCAGGGATAGGAAAAATATTCTATGCTTACTTATCTGTTTTAGCCTCAGAAAATATGACTAATGGATTTTTATAGAATACAAGTAAGAAACTAAAACTCTAAAGATTTTTGTATCCAGTTCCTTTCCCTTAAAAACAAATAGGAAAAAGTGAAACGCATTCACTGTTTTCTTACTTTTTTGCTTTTTTAAAAAAAATTATTTTAAAAAATAGCTTTTTACCATCTGGGCAAAAGAACAAAACTAAAAACATTCTCAGCACCATTCTGGGATTTGGAAAATATGAAATATGAAGATCAGCTTAATTTATCATGTGGAAAATACCTTCCTAAAAGTTTTAAGCAAGAAAAAAAAAGAAGTCCCTCAGCCATGTCTGAACATGGTTTCAAAAGGAGCCTTCCTCAAATGCTGAAGATTTTGCAAATATTTCATAATGATCAACATTGAATCACTACTGTCTTTCATTTATCACTTACTTTTTTTTACCTCCAGAAAGCTTAGTCCTAGTAAACAACAGTTGAATCAGAGAATAAATACCCAGAACTGGTTCATCAGATTGGTATTCAGATCCTGTGGATCTTATTTCTCCGACAACTGCCTAAAATTGATTAAAAAGTACTAAAGTAACAAAGTCCTAGCAAGTTCCATTCAGGTTAAACAATATAAAGATATTGTAATATTTTAAGAACATTTATGCTGCATCTTTAAATTTCAGCAAGTTTTTGCAGTGGAATCACAGAGTTGTTGAGGTTGGAAGGGACCACTGGAGGTCATCTAGTCCAACATGCCTGCAAGGTGTGGGTTATTTCTTTTCTATACCCAAACCAAGTTGAGCTGTACTTTGGCTTGCAAGACTTTGACAGGGATGAGGTTAGGGAAAATGGAAAAACAACTCTGAGTCAGGGGAAACTGTTCCTGAAGTACAGATGAGATGGAGGCATTTGCTCTTATGCTTTATTCCCACCGCTGTTATTCAGTACGCTCTGCAAAAAGATATTAATCACAACACACAGATTCTGAAAGCAAAAGAAACCAATTATCTTTAACCTCATCAGATCAACTCAGGACTTACTGGTGAGCAGTAATGTACTGCAGCACTCATTCTAAGATGCAAAGATTTGAAAGTGCAATGAAGCCTGAAATAGGACTTTCCATTACATAGAATGCAACTTACTGAATAGGTTCCCAGTACACAAATTGGCTATATTAAAAAGAAATGGAAGGTGATATCCTTCTGAAGAAAAGTATTCTGATATCCATGTGCTGATATGCTCAAAAAAAACCTTAAAAAACTTTTTTTTAAGTTAATTTTGACACTCATTTTTAAGTTAGTTTTGACACTTATGCAAAGGTGTGCCTGTACCAGATAAAGGTCTAATACGTCCTATTTTTACTGAGCAGTTCCTAGCTGTAACAGACCCTGTGACCTTGCATGACCACAAGTTGTATATGCACTAGAGGATAGAAAGAATAGTTAAAACAACTATTGAAGTAGAAGCAGAATTAGTGAATTCAACTTTCACTGTTAAACTGGTACACAAGCACGAGACTGGTACAAATGAAAGATCAGGGAAAGAATCCTTGCTGAGGATGTCTCTCTGGTCCCTGAAAAGATACACAGCTTACACAGCTATGATTCTTCATGTAGGGATTCAGAATCCAAATGCAGCCCTTTTTTTTGGCGTAGGTTTGGATGACAAACAGAATATATTGTATGTCCCAGTTAAAAAAACCCAAGCAACTATCAGTGGGATGTAATGAAGTACTTCCTAGACAAAGGCATCCATCCAGTATCTAAAGTTAAAACACAGGAGGACCATTAAGATGGTTCTAGCATTTTTTTGTCAAAAAGTAGATGTCTTACTCTCTCAAGTAAAACAGCTTTAAAAGAGGAAAATACATTACTTGTAGATTTTTCCTGTGAAACAATACTTACAACCTGAATCTGAGAGCAGTGAGCTGGACAAAAAGCTACTTTGAGTTCGCCAACAAGAAGAGGGAGCCGCCATTTCTATATCAGAAATTTCAGCATCCATTTTCACATCCTATGGCAGCCAAACAAAAATATTTTTTATCTGTTAATATCAAGCAGCTGTAAACTTTAATAAACAACATACACTAGCACACATACAGGTATATGCTGTGATTTCACACATGCTGGAAAATACTGATTTGAATTCTCAGAATTCTCAGTATTGCAGTTAGGTTCAAATTAATTTGCTTATGAATTTCATACCCATTCCATCACTACAAAATCTCTGCAAAAAACTGCTTTGCCTTGAGAAAAGCACTGGGAGCATTGCAAGTTTTTGTCTTTACAACAAGTGGTAAAAATGCTCTCTTTCCTGTTTACATCACATCCACAGTTCAGGACAAAGCATAGCGGGAGGCAGACATCAGTGAATGATTAATTCCTCATCAATGAATGGTCCACATTAATTCACTGAAGTTCCACAAGTAAGTAGCAATAAAAATTAAATCCATTTTCCCCGCCACTGAGGAAACTCAAACTTCATTGATTTCTCACATCAAAATACCTGAAGTTGCTTTTCGGTTTTTTTGTTAAACCATTAAATAAAGTCTGAAGTACAATGTTAACTATTTATGGCTAGACCCATACAGCATAGCTTTTTGGTGAGTAAAGTAACTTGGTCTATAAGCTGAAAAAAGAAGATCATTTTTAAAAGGCCATTTAAACAAAAATCTCCGTAAATCTTTATTAGCACTGCAGCAAGTAGTCCCCAGTTGCAATACCTTCCAAAATAAGATTAAAAGCTTGGCTTGGTATCCAAATTACTCAGTTTCTTGAAAGGAGAAGAGATAATAATGCAAAAATGCATCAGTTCATAAAACACTCAATTTTGCTACTGAATTCTTATCATAAACAGCCTCAGGGAATTTTATTAAAACATCTTGCAATTTATCATTCATGCTGATACTAAGATTTGAAAACTAAACAGAAATCAAAATAAAATTCAACATTAATTTTAGAGATGCAATGAGCTTTTGTCCCATCACTGAAGAGGGATTTACTCCTATTAAGACTAATGGGAATTATACATATTACTGGAAATCTTACATTTTAACACATACAAATAGCAATTATGATTTTCTTGGGCTTCTAAGCAACAGGTATCTTACAGCCATCTGACAAGACTACAGAGGAGTTGGAAAATTGAGACGAGACAAATGAAATCATAAGAAAGGAAGAAAAATAACTGCTTTTAGGGGAACATTCAACTTTGGTTTCATTTTTGCTCCTTAAAATGAAAAGAGGCTAGGACACAGGATTAGATAACACCTGTCTGAGATTAATGTTGGCAAGGAAGCTGAAAGAAGTGTATTACAAGAAAGGCCAGTAAGATCATAACAGAGGAGAAAGATTAATTCCACAAGTAATTTTATCTAAAATGGTCAATGTAAAAATTTTACAAGAACTCCCTTTTTTAAAACATGCATTTTCTTATCACCTACCAAATATCTGTCTCCTTTGTACAGCAGAAGCACTATGTTGTGTACAGAGCATGAATCAAAACTATCAGAAAAAATGAACTTTGATGTCCTCAAGCCTACACTCTTCCACCACTCAATTTTAGAGGCTCCCAATTGACAAATAGTAAGATAAAAAAAAATTAAACAACAGTGTATTTGAGTTAGTTACAAGGGAGGTTAATAAAGGCAAGCATTAAAAAGGCTTTTTCTAGAGTAAGCTAGCCTGATCACTGACATCAGATTAGCACCCGTCTGTTACTTGTTTTTGAACATTCTGTTCTATTTGTAACAGCCGTGACAGCAGAGTGTACTGTATGTCATGCAAAAACCCAATTAGGTCTAACTAAATAGAAGCCATTAAATGATCTCTGTTGTCTAAAGAAAGAGGAAATATTGTTTTGGAATCAGCTTTATACTGGATTCTGAATATAGAGTTCAAATCATGCGAGCTCAGTAAGTTCAGTCAGCTTAGGGCAATATTATATTCTACCATCAGCTGATTGCATTCCACTTAGCTTTTCAATGTTTTCCAAATGTCAATGGCTACTCAATTAGTAACTCTTGCGTGAAGGCAAGAGAAATTGAAGAAACTGAAGATTATCATTAGCAACAGACTGAAAGTGAATCTGCCCTGTTCTTCCTTTCAATTATTTCTTACAGAAGACCAAAAGGGCTTTTTTAAGTAGCTCAATAACTACTTCTTACAACGGCAACTTACTAAGCTAAAATACTCTGTATTTATTTTACCTTTTCAACTTTTTAAAAGACCTACTGCTAAGCATATCCTCATTTTACAGAAGGAAGACCGCTATGGAAGAGGTGGGAAGCACAAACAACTTAAAGTTTTTTGATACATCGTGTGTGATCCTAGATTTTGAGCAAAACTGCTTAGAGACACTAGTAAGATTCATTGCCAAAGAATCTTGATTTGATTGTGATAAGTAGCAGAAATAATAGCATGATTCTTCAGTTCTGATCACTTATTTCATAAGAAATTGTGGTTCTGCCCAAGTAAGCTACTATCGCAATGACACGCAGTGAGAAGTGATATGACAGTGGACAAGCTAATATGAAGAGAAAGAAAGCGTGTTAACAATTGGAAAGGTGGACTCATTACAGGCAATGTTTCTAAACAAGAGCACTGGATTTGTATTGCAGGGAGTAAGGAAATTATGCTTAGCCCTGCTATCAGTCCACTGAGTGACCTTTAGCAAATAACTTCCCCTCTGTTTGCCTGGATTTCGTTTATGTATGAAATAGACATCATACAGTATCTTTTGTAAAGAATGCAAAGATCAACTACTGAAAAATCACTATACACAATCTACAAATAAATTATCCTTTTAATGGAGGAAACAGGTTTCTATATTTATCTTTTACATGAAAGGACAAGGGAAAATTGAACAAACCAATAAAAAAATTGCTGTAGAGAGCAATTTGACAAAGCAGATAAACACTTCAGAGTAGTAAGACACAGTAAGACACTTTTCTGTGACATTTTGAAGATTTTTGGAAAGTATCCATGGCACTTTACAGTGAAGACAACACTTCTGTCATCAAATTTTACATCAGCCATGGCAGCTACATAAAACAGAAACATTCATGTGTGATTTTAGCCTGTGTTTGTACTAGGAGTTAATATACATCAAATAAGCTTATGTTGCTGATTGAAAGTAACCAGGAAACAAAAGTGGAGTACACACACATACCTTGAATTGTTGGACTCTTTGTTTTGAATCTTCCAGCTGTTGCTGTAGAGAGCTCACTATTTCTTTATACTTTGTATACCTTTCCTCAATCATCTCCCTTCGGCAATGGGATTCCTAGAAATGCATTGAAAGATCTAAATGATTTCGTAATGTGAAAAGCAGTTATGTCCTGGTTTCAGCTGGGATAGAGTTAATTTTCCTCCTAGTAGCTGGTATAGTGCTGTGTTTTGGATTTAGTATGAGACTAATGTTGATAACACACTGATGTTTTATTATTGCTAAGTAGCACTGACACTACTTTTCAGCTTCAAGGACTTTTCAGCTTCCCATGCTCTGCCAGGTGCACAAGAAGCTGGAACGGAGCATAGCCAGGACAGCCAACCCAAACTGGCCAAAGAGGTATTCCATACCATATGATGTCATGCTCAGTATATAAGCTGGGGGGAGCTGGCTGGGGGGCAGTGATTGCTGTTCGGGGACTGGCTGGGCGTCAGTTGGCGGGTGGTGAGCAATTGCATCGTCCATCACTTTCTTTGTATATTCTTTTAGTATTATTATTATTATTACTACTACTACTATTTTACTTTATTGTATTTCAATTATTAAACTGTTCTTATCCCAACCCACGAGTTTTCTCACTTTTAGTTTCCTGATTCCCTCCCCCATCCCACCGGAGGTGGGGGCAGTGAACGAGCGGCTGTGTGGCATTTAGTTGCTGGCCAGGGTTAAACCACAACAGTTGGTGGCTGGCTATTGTAAACACAAGTATCACCAAGGATTTTCAATACAGCAGGCATGAATTAATTACTAACTTTGAGAGTTTGAAATACAGGGACGATATGAAAGCATAATGTTCTGTACAGAAAAGTAATGGTAAAATGAAAATAGGTTAAAATGTGAACAGCCTTATCCTTAATTGGTGAGTGATTTCTTGTAACTCTTTCCAAAATCCAGTGATATCATACCTTCTAACAAAGAAATTCTGTAATGGTGAAAAATTAGTTACAATACTGTAGAAACAAGCACTTGAAGAAAAAAAGTGTTCTAAAGATATGGACTAAACAGTATTTTCAAATAAGAAAACATAACACTTCTCACTGAACTAGCTAATGATTCACTTGAATGAATACAACTACCAGACAACTTTTGAGGCATTATCAAAGATTTACTTTCTCTTTCCTTCTCCCTTCCTATGAAAACATTGAGCGAAGAACTTGCTAGCAGTAGAAAGCAATGAATGGCTTTGAAATACTTCATTCATGTATACCACTTATGAGTAAAATACCCTATTGTACAAAAAAATCCAATGTATTATCTTCAGATAGAAGAATTAATGAAATTCCAAACTGACATCATTCTCAAGCTAAGATATAAAGCTTAGCTCTCTTGAATAATGAATTATTTATTAAACAATACACAGTTGCTGGTAGGGACTCATCTTAAGAAAACAGTCTTTAAAAAACTAAGCATCAGGGAAAAGGACAGAACTGAAATTAAACCAAAGAATTTGGGTTCCAATCTCACGAATGCTGGCTAAGTGGTAACTACAGCAAACCAGAAAATGACAATGTCATTTCATAGTAATGTTAAGCAAGAGAGTGCAAGTGTGAAGGAGATTGTAAAAACCCCGCATTCAAGCTTCTGCTTTGCCTAGCTGAGAGCAGAATTTTTCCTTTAGCAGTGCAGAACCATCAGAAACAGAAGGCAAATGCCAACCTCTGTCAGAGTAAAAAGCTCCTCTGGGGATATCTGGAATGTGAAATTAAAACTATACATCTCAACAATATTTTTCTTAAAAAATCCCGAACATTTCAATCAGCATTTGTGTTCCTATCTCTATTGAAGATGACAGCAATAAAACAGTGTACAATTATTAACACATGACCTCATGTAAGAACACTTAGAATAAACAATGTTCCAAACAAGTATGTTTTGAAATGTTTATGACTACCTCAGCATGAGAAATTCTATATAGCAAATAAAATGCACATCATTATGCATTTTTTGATCTGTGATTTAATACTGGTTTAAAATTTATATTGTGCAATGAGGATCCAAATTCTTTTTTAGTAAACCACCAACTTCATGTGTGGAAAGTAATAATAATATAGTGGTTTAGCCACTTAGCCACTGAAGATCTGATTTGAGGCTTATCACTCTTGACAGTACTCCACCACTACTGTCAATATGTCCCACTGTATCCAGACAAACACACCTTGATTTGATAGTGATACTGGGAAAATAGGTGACAATTATTGGCATTATGTCAAAACAAAACAAAAAAAAAAGCTGTAAAGCTCACCTATTTTTAACTCATTACTTTAAATATTGAAATAACTGGCATAATTTATTTCATTACGAAATTTTCATTTTTTAACAAGTAATATCAAAATTCACCACTCATACATATATTCTGAACCAGTAACTAGGACTTGACCTATTATGCCAAGCTATCAATGTTTGCTCACATTATGGAGCACCTCAGCAGTGTTACTAATTAGGACTAAATTTATAACCTCAAAAAAATCTGTATAAACATGAAAATAAATTTCTGTATGTTTTTGTCTATATAATATGTACATATGTAATTTTAATATCTTATTAAATATATCTATACATATGGAGAGGACATTAATTAACCAAAATATTTTAGAACTACTGAAAGAGTCAAATGAAATCTTTCTCACTGCAATATCTTTGAAATCTTCTAACAGGCTCAGTTTATCAGGAACAGACTCCAGATGGTCTAAAGCTACTCGAGTACTCTAAAGAACAGAACACAAGATAAAACATAAAAAATTAATCAATTCTTTCAGCCATCTCAAACATTAAAAACCTAGTACATCTATAGAAACAGGTTTATAGGTATGTATGTGCCTGTAAATTAAACAGGTCAACAGTAAACAGGCTGTTAAGGAAAAAGGACAAAATAAAACACACAGCACAGTTTCCTTAATTTGAATCTCCATGACTAGTTAGCAGTTTATTGCAGAACAGTACTTATTTACAATTTTGGAGTTTATGTAGCCTTCAGAAAGAAATTTTCTTTTATTGCACTTCAGGGAGTAAAGTACATTTAACGAAAATATAAATCCATACTCACAATGTTTATATCTTTGTAGTTAAACACGTAGTAGAAACATCCTTTTTTTTTTTTCCAAATACAAATATGTGCAGTTAGCACTTAGCTAAATATAGAACAATAAAATTACATATTTTTGGTTTAGACATACGGTATGCACTGTTGAAAGATAAATTGCCACTCTAGGGAGAGTTAGGGTTGGACTCAACAACAACTTCACATCCACACCCGTGACAGAAAAAAATCTAGTCTATAGCAATATGCAAAGAACTGAAGAAAATAAGTATCATGTTTTGGATTTTGTGCACAGGTGAAGTTGGTTGGTCATGCATAAAGAGTAGTCATGCCTCATAAGCCAGGTGCCTCTGGAGCTTCTCAAAGGCTGCCCTTCTATTATTTGCTGAAGAGCAAGTAGAAACAATACTGTTTGTACTTTCTGAACAACAGCTGGTACTTCCTCCACAATTCTATAAATCACACTTCTTTGGATAAGGTTCTGTTAGCCTGATATGCAATCTACCAATAATGGGCTTCATTAACCATATTACTGCCCTGGCACTTTAAAGCAAAAATCTATACAACAAATAAAATTCATCAATCCTGAAGTCAAACATTGTTATGCTGTAATGTCTGTGAAAACTGAGTTAACTTGCCCTTAACTACAAAAGTTCTGTTACTAGTCTTGGAAAGTCTCAATCTGAGGAACATGAAAAACATTCTATTTAGATCCCAGACTTAAGACCTGAAGAGACTAAAACTTTCAATCACACCAGGATAAGAAAAATCAGTGGGAACCTCTTAGCACAAGTGCAGTCTACTCCAAAAAGCTGTGTTTTGTATCACATAAAGGTCTCTGACAATCTTCAAAAGCAACCCAATGAGTCAAGATTGTAATAGTGTACTATGCTGGATATAACAAACCATGAAACGTCAGTAGTATTAGCAAACAACAAAAATACTTTACCAATGATTAATACTGAAGGAACTGTGTACAGGCTTCATTATTATTAAAAAAGTGTATATTCAACTGTAAGCCAATTCCTTAGAGAAGAATGTGATTCTTTAAAAGCATAGCTCACAAGTACGTTTCTTTCGTTAAAAATCAATCACATAAAAATTTATTAAAAAACTGAAATGGGAGAAAGAGGAATAAAATGAACACTCATGTGAGCAGGCAGCTTAGATAATATCAATATTGTTATATTAATATTTATTAATAATCTTAATCACTTTACAAATAGAATGGATATTATATATTGTATATCAACGTAACAGGTACATTAATAATTTAGTAATATATTAAATAGCATTATATGCAAGATATTGTAGATATATAAAGCAACATACAAATATTATATATTTATATATTTTCATACATTAATAGCAGTATTATTAAAATTACTATTCATACTGCTACCATGACTGTCTAGTGACCACAGATCTTTTTTCCTACATGCTGCAGCCAACATGGTTTCACTAAGGGCAAATCGTGCCCGACAAATTTGGTGGCCTTCTACGACGGGGTTACAGCGTTGGTGGATAAGGGAAGAGCAATTGATGTCATCTACCTGGACTTGTGCAAAGCATTTGACGCTGTCCTGCACAACATCCTTGTCTCTAAATCGGAGAGATGAATTTGATGAATGGACCACTCGGTTGATAAGGAATTGGCTGGATGGTCGTGCTCAAAGAGTTGCGGTCAACAGCGCGATGTCCAAGCAGAGAACAGTGACAAGTGGCGTTCCTCAGGGGTTGGTATCGGGACCAATGCTGTTTAACATCTTTATCGGCAACATTGACAGTGGGATTGAGTGCATCCTCAGCAAGTTTGCCAATAACACCAAGCCGTGTGGAGCGGTTGACACACTGGAGGGAAGGGATGCCATCCAGAGGGACCTTGACAGGTTTGAGAGGTGGGCCCGTGTGAACCTCATGAAGTTCAACAAGGCCAAGTGCAAGGTCCTGCACATGCGTCGGGGCAATCCCAAGCACAAATACAAGCTGGGCAGAGAATGGATTGAGAGCAGCCCTGAGGAGAAGGACTTGGGGGTGTTGGTTGATGAGAAGCTCAACACAACCCGGCAATGTGCGCTCGCAGCCCAGAAAGCCAACCGTATCCTGGCCTGCATCAAAAGAAGTGTGACCAGCAGGTCGAGGGAGGTGATTCTGCCCTGCTCTGGTGAGACCCCACCTGGAGCATTGTGTTCAGCTCTGGGGTCCCCAACATAAGAAGGACACGGACCTGTTGGAGTGAGCCCAGAGGAGGGCCATGAAGATGATTAGAGGGCTGGAGCACCTCTCCTATGAAGACAGGCTGAGAGAGTTGGGGTTGTTCAGCCTGGAGAAGAGAAGGCTCTGGGGAGACCATATAGCAGCCATCCAGTACCTGAAGGGGGCCTACAAGAAAGCTGGAGAGGGACTTTTTACAAGGGCATGTAGTGATAGGACAAGGGGTAATGGCTTTCAACTGAAAGAGGGTAGATTTAGATTAGATACAAGGAAGAAATTCTTCACTGTGAGGGTGGTGAGGCACTGGAACAGGTTGCCCAGAGAAGCAGTAGATGCCCCATCCCTGGAAGTGTCAAGGCCAGGTTGGATGGGGCTTTGAGCAACCTGGTCTAGTGGAAGTTGTCCCTTACCACAGCAGGGGGGTTGGAACTAGATGATCTTTAAGGTCCTTTCCCAAACCATTCTATGATTCTATGATATAGACAAGCAGTTACCTGGACAGTGAACTAAACAAGCCATCACTGCTATAATTTATAAGCAATATTGCAAATTACAATAACGTAATATATGAAAAGATTACAATAACATATGAAAAGACACCACATTTTGCTTTTAGCCAACCACTTGCTAGCTTAATTACATGCTCTCTCATTCTTATACTATAAGAGAGAGTGTACAACCAATCTCTATTCATCTTCTCTCTGCAACTTCTCATTTTACAGACCTCTTGCAATCCTTCCCATTCATAACTTTTTCAGGCTGAAGAATCCTAGTGTACTTAGTTGTTCCTCACATGGAAGAAGTTTCATGCCTTTGATTGTTCTTATGTCTTGTGTAGCCTCTCTAGTTCTGTGGGTTTTTTAAGATGGAGAGTGGGAGTAAGGAGTGGAGAACCAGAATTGAACAGAGTAACCTAAGTGCAGACACACCATCAATTTTGAAGCAATGATGTCTGTCTTGTCTGCTTCTTTCCTAACAGTTCCAAACATTCAGTTTTTAAAATTGTAAGAAATATGTTTTCCATAACAAATGAAGGTCAAGTTTCATAAACAATGGGATTCATTTGCATCTCACAGGACTGAGCTTGTAATCAATATTCTGTCCCAATAAACTAAATTAGGTAGTGGACGTGAGACTGTTTTTTCTGTTTCTGTAATTATATGTATGCAAAAATATTATGTATGTAAAAGTATTTCTCTAATTTTCTGTAATTAGGAAAAATTTGTACTGGCAGTTAGTATTCTGAAGATATTAGGACCTATTTCTATAAAACCACTACCTGGTTAAATCATTTTTCCAGATATTTGGGTTCTTTTTCCTTCTGAGACTAATGATGTTCAAACAATATCTCCCACCCTCTAGGAATAAACTTTTACCCTTAGATTGCATGCTTAGCTAAAAAAGGGCTCTCTTATCCCACTGTTACATTCTGCAGTAGGGATGCAAGATGCAGTAGGAGAGAAATATTCGGGAATTCCCAAATCTGGCCCTTTTTTCCAGGATAATTTCTACTCTTCACACAGCGCAGAAGAGAAGAAGAATACATTGCAGTCAAAGGTGCTAGAACAACAATTCCATTATCACAGGTAAGGGGAAAGAATTTTGAGAGGGCTGGATGAATTGTTGGTTCAAGAACAATAGGAAGAACAAGAAGCCTACAAAATGGGGTAAAAGGATTGACCAGCAAGGAAGGATATTTTAGATTTCAAGTACAGGAAAAACTGTCAAGAGTGAAACAGAGTAAAACAAAGATTCTTTAGTCATTTAGTGAGAAGAAAAGAGAAATGAGACAGGGAAAATAAGGTGGAGATAATTTAGGTATGAACCCAAAACAAAATGAGTATTTTTGCTTTTCTTTTATACTAACACATTGATTTTGTTAGATTTTTAAAAATGTACAGGAATTATACAAGACTAAATATATGAAGTTATGCCTGAAAGATAGGTAAATCACTTCCTGAAATGGGCATCACTAAGGACACCCAGTACAAAAAGTCCTTAATTGCAATGTTGACAACTGCATGGCAAATGCTGGAAAAAGCCTGGAAGGACAGAAAGGTGCATACTTGTGCTGACTTCCAGTGCATAAAGTTTTGCAAAACTCAAAGTCAGAATTAATAAAGGTTATTTCTTCTAACAAGAAAACAGTACTTTCTTCTTTCTCTCCTGCTGCATGAGAAAGGAAGTTAAGTAGATTTCACACTTAGCTAGCCATATTTGGACCAAAACTAAAATTTATTGTACTACCTTCATAAGAAGTCTTGTATTTTAATGTGTAACTTAATTTGCCATCAGGTTTTTTTTACTTGCAAAATTCACCCAAGAAGATTTTTATAAGGAGAAAAAAAATTACTTTTCCTGTAACATATCTGGTTCTTTACCAGAAAAGAATTACAGAATCTGCAGTTATATATTAATAACGAATGTGTAAAATGGATTCTTCTTCATATTTTCAGGATGCAGACAGGAGGCCTACATATTGCGTTTAAAGTGTTTTTCACAGATTATAGTGTAGAAATGTTTTTGTAGCTATAAAATACCTTTTTTATTTTAAATACTACTATATGTGAAAGTACTTTCACATCTCCATGTGAAAGTAAAATTGCCTAGAGGTATCTGTCAATCTCTGATGTTTCCCTCTTACAAGAATCAACCATTTCACTTTTACCACAGTAAAGCAGTATTCATTCATATTTCATGCTTCATTTACAATGGCCTTATGTTCATCAAAGCATTGATTTTCCACTCCATTAATTTATGATGAGATGCAATGTTTGCTGCTTCTTCCCAGAGTAGCCCCTGGTACTGGTCTGCATGTGTGTTTCTAAGGCTGGGAAATATGAGAGACACAGGCCCTAAACAATCCGAACTTAACTATATGTGAAACAAAATACTGAATCCTAAAGTTCAGCAGTCATTCTAGTATCACACCAATCTGATGGACACATGTCCACAAAGTTTTTTACTTTGAACACCAAAGTAAAATAACGATGACCTGTGATCTATTCTCAGCATAAAAGGAACTCAGGCCCTAAGTGTAAGCCCATGCCTTAAGCCATCCCATTTTTCAATTCTTTCTCTCAATCCCAATGACAAGACCTCATGTCAACACTGTCTGTAAATGGAGTTAAGGAAGATGCTCACCATCTGTTCTCCTCAAGTGTCTCCTAAATATATCTCCTCTATTTCATGTACTTTCAGGGTGGGGCAGGGCGGGGAAATTATCTGTGCCTCAGTTAGTCCCCATTAGTTACATCATTAAATGTAATCTTGAAAGCAGAAGAACAGCCTTTGGCTTATATGCATACTCAGTCCTTGGTTTTTTTGTTTTATCAAGAATCATGTGGATAAAGGATGATAGAGACTACTTGGATTTCTAAACGGTCTTTTAGATTCCTAAAATTTAAACCTAACTTCACACACAAAATGATGGGCTCTAAGCTAACCATTACTGCTCAGGAAGTAGACCATGGGATAATGATACATATTTCCAAGAACTTGCTAACTCAGTGCTCAATATCAATCAGAAAAGCAAAATCAACACTGGATATAATCAGGAAAGGAAAAAAAAGCCAGAGAACATAATTATTCCTGAGTATGAATCCACAGCGTGCTTCCATCTTGACTACTGAATGCAGCTGTGGACCTCAATTTCAGAACAGAAATAGGGAAAAGTCAAAGAAGAGCAACAAGAATGATTAAAGCCATGAAGCGCTGTTTCCATGTAAGAAATTATTAAATACAATGACTTGAAAAAACAGGACTCTTCAGCCAGGAAGACAGATGCCTGAGGGGAGAAATGACCAATTTGCATAAAATCAGAAGTCACGTAAAGATAGAAAATTTTACATAGGTTTAAGCAGAAAACTGGGCAAGTTTATGAATGAGAAAGACAATGGAAGGGTTCCAAATTCGTAGAAACTACATCTAAGTCTGGAAGTCTCTGAGTTTTAAATGGCTGGAATCAGAATGAATGAGTGGGAAACAAAATATATGTCAGTCCTGTTCATACACTCTACCCTAAGCATTTTATTTGGCCATTGTTGCGATGTCTATAGCTGGGCTAGATTGACCTTTGGTCTTAACCAGAATGGTTCCTCTTATATTATAAAATTCTCACAGTCTTCTGAGCAGTTTGTGAAGTGATTTGAATAGGACAACTCACATGCTAACTTTTTCAGGGACAGGAATGTGTGCCTTTTTTATAAAACCAAGAAAAGAATGGTAGTGATGTGCAAAGAAAAAGAAAAAAAATCAAGTTTGTTAGAGGAAATTCAATAAAGAAGGCAGCAACAAAAGGATACATTGAAGAATGGGAGGGAAAGGTGATGAAAGAGCTTTTAGCTGGCCCACAGAATTGGTTTGGTAATTTAATGAAATGCACAGCAACCTCCTCAACATGGATCAAATGCCATACTTATATCATTAATGACTACACTCTATTCTATTAAAAGAGATGGATTTAGCTGCACAGATAAAATGCAAAAAAGGATGTTAGAGATAAAATGCAAAAAAGGATGTTAGAAGCACCTGACATAGAGGGCAATTAAGTACTGTTAACTTTTTTTCCCAGAAATCGGAAAGCTGTATGCCATAATGCATACAAATAATCCTAAAGAGAGCAATCACATCTGTCTGCTCATTGTTTAACAGGGAACAGAAGGTACTGATACAGTGCACTGATGCTACCGATAAGAGAAAGAAACACCAATTGTACTGACTGAAGCAGTATTAATGGTATTTTACTTAACAGCAGTCTCTTCCATAGAGTGAGTGCTATTAATCTTTCTGTTTTTAAAATAAAGATTATTTACTTTGAAAAGGGGCGTTCTATGTTTTCACAGAGAATGATAAAACAAATTACTCATGACTTCATACAAACACTTTGATGTTTAAACTGCATGTGAACAGTTAATCCTCCTATATTGATGTATTCTTGGTGATAGACAGTTTCACACTGTCTCAAGGGACAGATCTAAATCAAAATCAGATACACATTTTATTTTTAGTCTCAAAGCTGCAATGGTAAATGCAAATAAATCAAAGCAGGTTTGTATATAGTCCTCAAAGTTTGCCTTTATAGTCCATATATTGAAAACACATAAACATAAACCAGAAACCAAACTTCATTGACTTTCAAGTATAGTGCTCCTTTCTTTTCTGAGGTAGGTAAAAACAAATGGCTATCTGTATTGCACAGATATTTTTGAAAATTAGAGCTGATTTAAGTACCAGTTAGCTAATCCCCAAAGAATACCCATAAAAAGATTAAATGCAACTGTAATTTTAACTGACTGCAATGCATGTCAGCAGGCAGTTACTCACAATTCAGATGAAAGATGTAATGTTAAAGGTGACCTACGATGACTTATTTTTAAATGGCCTTAGCATGTTGAATACTTAAATAACAAGAATAGAATGCACCCAGCATGAATAAAGGTATCCTTTGCTTTCCCTGTTAACATCTGTAAAACTATGCATTGTCAGCTTCTATCTCCAGCACTAGACTGATATATCATACACTCTTCTTTTACACAGGGTGTGGTTCTACTTAAAAGGCATGAGGTTCTCTGTTGACTTCCATACGCCAGGCAAATTCCATGATAGCTGGGACATTCTGTGACATAATACATCACACGTATAGAGGGAACTTTAAGAGAAAACAAAAAATGTATTTGGATCTTCATATTCCATGTATACCATTACTCCAATTATACCATTGTTTTGATGATTTCAGCACATCAAGAAATCAATTTACCTTTACAAAGATAGGCAACACACAAATTTATCAAGTTACACAACATGCAAGTTCAATTGGCTTTTCTTTCTATACTACCTTGTTTCATCAAAGTTTTAACTAGTAAGATTTTTTTTTTAAGCAAAAAACTACACTTATACTAATGAAAAACAAAAGACCTTTGTTAACAAAACATTGCAAATGTCAAACAAATTGAACTTTTAATTTAGACTCCAGATGTTTTTGCACGGGGTGGACCACATTTTAATTAAGAGAGCTTCATGGATGCTTCCTTTCCTGTTTGCAATGATATGGACCATCTCTTCTCACATTCACTAGCACATAACTTCCCTGTGATAACTACGGGAACTGTTTACACGGAAAAATATTAGGAAAGTATTTAATGAATTTTTAGTTGTTTGATGCATACTAGCAGCTGGAAATGTGGAGGAGACAGTGCGGTCTTTTGGCAAGCCAGCTCTCTGTGAATCATCAGCTAGTGTTCTGAGTACTAGTGGGGGTCCACAGGACTAGTTTTGAGAATCTATTCTTCACCGTTTACTAACATTTCGATCAAAGACATCCAGACATAATTACTGGAAATAAAAAGAAATATAACACAAGAGGCAGAGTGTGTAAAGTAAAGCAATGCTAGTGGGCACACATTCTTAAAAGGTATAAAGACTTCCTTGTCATTCATTCATGAATGCTATCTTCAACTTTCTGGAGCTTTGCAGGCTAAAAATCTTTACATGTAATTTACATTAATGCTTTGTATGCTAACAGTATTTCATCAAGCCTTCCAGAAAGCATTTAAAAAGTTCAATTAACATAGCCTTCATGGGAAAGAAGAAATATCGTTCAGTTTTACAGCTGAGAAAAACTGAAATACAAAGAGAAGTGATTTAACCAATGATTCACAGCAAATCAGTGTCAGAGTAGGAAAAAAAATTAGGAATTTGACTTATAGATTTCCCCATTTTAATCAAAAGATGCAAAACAATGAGAGAAAAAAAAAATCTATGGTAGCATCAATAGGTATAACTTATGTCTGTGTTCCTAAGGTTATAATCTGATCAAATATAAAACATTTAAATCTAAAATGAAGGACCTAGCAGCACATTAGAAATAGTCCGCTGTCAAAAAAAATTTTAACTTGTTTTGTGATATATAAAACAAACAAACAAGCATGCTATACCATATACATCTGTGCCTTACTTATCAAGTTATAAGTATCCTATATTCTGTAGAAGAACTCATAGATACACATTCCACAGATGAAAGGCCAACATTTCTAAAGAGAATCCTGTGGATGGAACATGTGGGATCTCTCTTTAAAATTGTATTTATACACATATACATACTATGTTCAAAAAAATGAAAGTGAACACTGCTATATTACTACTCCTAGTTAAACTAAGAGAAATAAGATATCTAAAGAATTACAGTCTTTTGTAATAAAGATTTATCCTGAGATTTTTACTTTGTCTAATGGAAAACTGAGAGGCTTTGGGTTTATTAAAATCTGACAAAAATGTTCAATATTTGCAACATGTGGAACACATCTTCCAATATTGAAAGGAGCTTTCTGCTTAGAGAATGTAAGAGTTGCATTAGGAGGGGTGTTGCCAGCAGGTCAAGGGAGGTGATACGTCTCCTCTAGTCAGCCTGGTGAGACACATCTGGAGTGCTGGGTCCAGTTCTGGGTTCCCCAGTACAAGAGAGACATACTGGAGACAGTCCAGCAAAGGGCAACTAACATTCTTTAAAGGACTGAAGCATCTCTCCCATGAGGAAAGGCTGAGACAGCTGGGATTGTTTAGCCTGCAGAAGAGAAGGCTCAGGGAGATCTCATCAATGTGTACAAATATCTGAAGGGAGGATGTAAAGCAGTGGGGCCCAGGCTCTTTTCAGTGTTGCCCAGTGACAGGACCAGAGGCAATGGGCACAAACTGAAACAGTGGAGGTTCCCTCTGAATATCAAGAAACACTTTTCCACTGTGAGAGTGACTAAGCACTGGCACAGGTTGCCCAGGGAGGTTGTGGAATCTCCATCCTTGGAAATACTCAAAAGCCATCTGGACACAGTCCTGGGAAACTGGCTCTGGGTGACCCTGCTTGAGTACGGGGATTGGACCAGATGACCTGTAGAGGTCCCTTCCAACCTCAACCATTTTGTGATTCTATAATGTATTATATTACTGATATGACCGTTGGAGAAATGGTGAAGTTATTAGACCAAGTTGTTAGATATGCACCATGATTATTTGTCAATAAATATAAAACTGTCACCCTGACCACCAAACAAAGAGCAGTTTCATAAAGTTTACGGAGTTACCTGTGTCTTGTAACCTGCCTCTTACAGGCAATTTAGCAATAAATTCTTAGGCCAATATTTTAAATATTCTTTAACAAATACACAATAAGATATTCTTGATTATGCTTATCTGCAAATTTAGTATTCAAAGTCTCAACGCAAGTACATATATTTTTGTAACAATATATTATTTTCTTACATTGATTTAGTAATTTCTTTTTACAAAATAGTGAAGAACATTTTTAATAGAAGATAATTTAAAAATAATGCTATATATCAGTTTTTGAGAGAAGGGGGATTAGAGAGGTGACATTAGAAATATACATACATATGTTTAGTTTGTGGACTTTGTGCAAGTACACAGCCTTAAATGAAATCCATCAATTAGAAAAGTTGTGCGGAATCTCATAAATCTATTTGTTTCAGCATTTTTGGTTCACGCTCTAAAGCCCAAATTAGTCAGGAAGAGAGAAATAAGTATGAATAGGAGATAAAGGCAATTGTTAAAAAAATCATACTCTTAACAGCAAAATAAATTATTTCACAGCAAAAAAAAAAATCAAAATGTTGGCAGAAGACTAGAGGTGGCTGTATTAGCAAAAGTCTAAAAGAACAAGTAAAGCACCAAATAGTAGGGGGCAGAGGATAGCTAAGTAGCAGGGTATTCAATAAGAGCAATAGATATGTGGGGGAGAAGGCAAAATCAAGGAAGAAGGGAAGAGGAAGGTGAGCACCAGGACAAAAGAAACGGCTGGCTGCAAGCACTGTCAGGCAGCAGAAGTTACTTGGTGGGAGTGAGCAGAGGAAGGACTCGGGGATCCTTGGGAAAGTTCTCCACCCCCAGCAAAGGGAAGTGACACACTGGCTCGCTGATGAAAGGAAAGGAAAGGGCGAGGCAGGCAGGACAGAGGATCTCAGAATGCTGCTCCTCTCCCGGTCAATTTATAAGATCAAAGAAAGGCTGTGTTCTGGGAGGACCAGAAGGCCTTTGATGTAATGGTAGTTTTGGCAAGACACTACAGAAGCAAACCAAGGGGAGAAGAAAGTATTAACCCTTAGACTCAAGATTTCCTAAACATTCATATATACAAAGTATGACAATAATGAAATAATCTCAAGAGCTAACAGCAAGATTTACTTATTGATGGAAGGCACACTGACAGACACAGAGAGAGAGAGAGAGAGAGAGAGAGAGAGAGAGAGAGAGAGCACCCTAAAATGGATGGTGTCAGGCAGTCGCATAAACTCTCTGTGAAATGCATTGGGCATTGTCACCCTTCCAATTCTTCTTTTAAAATGGGAAAATCAGAAAACTGATGCAAATTTGAGCCTGCTACTACAGTAGAAGAATCTAATAGCTTTTACATTGCTGAGTGTGTGCAGACAGAAATTTGTTTTACTGGTATTCAAAACCTTACTTTCATGAACATAAAATGAGAGTTACAACAAAATACATAAGTGCTCATGCTAAAAAGGTAATTCATATTAAATAACAATTTTGCAGAATACTTACAACATTACTGGCATTAACCTAGATTTATGACATCGTAACAAAAAGCTGAATCATGTCCAGAAAAGTCTGATCCAAGTATTCTAAGCAAGTGGTAACCTCACTTCTGGGTTCTCTACCGAAAGCAGCAAGCTGCCTTATTGATCGAAGGATATAGAATGCATATGTTCACTGGAATAGCTTCAGGACGTGGTTGATTTCAAATTAAATTTCCCAGTCTTTTATGTCAGACTAGTACTACTAAGGCAGAAGAATATGACTTGCAGCTTATGCTCACAAAGAACATGATGTAGTTTACAGAAACCCACTAAAGTCACAAGCATGGCATAGTAGCAGCGTACACCTACAAAATGCACCCTGACCTCTTTATGAGAATTAGATACACTTCCCATTGTAGCTACATCTGAGAATACAGACTTTTTCCCAAGAAAATCATACACCCTCGTCTATAAATAATATAGAGCCAAATCCTGTATGTAAGAACTAAGCTACACTCAAGAATAAACTAAATCACCTTATTTAAAGATAAATCTTATTCATTCTGACAAAACATCAGACTACATAATTGATTACTAAAGTAATAAGGAAAAATTACTTGTTAATAGCTATGTAATAAATAAATTCACTTTATTAAACAGTATTAAACCAAAAAAAGAGCCAAACAAAACACATAATCTCTAGGTACTCAAAACCTCAGTTTTGCCTGTACTTGTTATTCCCCTGGCACTTCTCACGAGTTGAAGGATTATTCCAGAATACACCTTGGTGCTTCAGCTCCTTTTATATCCACTAGCGAGTCTGTCTAAGTAGCCCTGTTCTTCCTTCTTACGTTCCAGCTTGTGCTCCTGTCCTGTGCACCCTGCTGGAGCAAGAAGCAGTGTACCTATCTACCGAATCGTACTGTAGAACTGATCTGATTGAAGAGAAAGAGCCAAAAAATCCAAAAGCTTCCTGTGATAGGTACTATTTGTTCTCAGGTTCCTTGAGGGGGCGACCAGCTCATGTGTCATGTCCTGAAGGAGGATAGTAATACAGCACTTTCTTGGGAACCAAGTCAGCTGGCTAAGGAAAAAGAAGATCCAAGAAACTGTCAGGCATAGCAGACAGGATGAGTCATGGGTAGGAGATGGAGCTCAGACAGACTGCTGAGAGGGGAAGGAGCTGACAGGGCTCAGAGATGATGCAAGGGACCCCCCTAGAATGCTGCAACTCATGAAATCACCGAGTTAGATTAAGCTAGGCCTGGAAGGTTTATTCGCCCAGAGCCGAGTTCATCACATGGCTACTACAACAATTTTACTAGTAAGTGCAGGAGGCAGAAATGAGTGGATTGTAGAGAAAGGGAGAAGAGTGAGCTACCAACTATACCTCTCAAAATACGTACACGTACACTGTTTTCAGGTCATTGCATAAAACAGTTTGTTTCGGTTAAAATCTTAATCTAAAGATTTAAAAAATGCATTTACTATTAGATGTACATGTCTTTTCTGTTGCTTAAAAAGGTATGTGCAGGGTAGAAACAATTTAAAAAGTGGCTGCAAGAGGCTTCACACTTGTTCTGCACTAAACGTCATCTATTCCTGTGCAAAGCAATTTATTCCCAGGGTTAGGCAGAATAAGAATGCTGTGAAAGAAAAAGCAGATGAGATTCCTAACTCAGCCATTGCATGGTCACACAGTTTAAAAATAGCTCTGGAGAGTGGATGCTTTCCTATGCATTTGTATCGCTTGTGTATGTGTGTGTTCTGGCTTCTCCCTCTTTTGGCACCTTTCTGTCAAAATTCTCCTAAGAAAATACTTTTTCTACACAACTTAATTTTTTTTTTTCCCTCTAAGGATTCTGTTTGAATTTGAATTGAATACCTTATGTCTCTATTCCATTTCCATTCTCTATAACCTGAATCAAATCACAAAATATGACTGGTTGTACTTTTTTGATGTCATGCCCTGAGCACTCAAATAACAGATGATAAGAAAATTATACAAATATGTGAGTACCATAACTATTATGTACTCATTGTTATAAATGCTGTATAGATATAGAGCTATGTAGACATACACACTATAAATGTAAGGATTCATAAGGATCCCTTAAATGGCAAGCCTTATTCATTCTTTTGCTCAAGGGCTTTTCTATCATAGCTCATCCTGACACATTCAGACCGTGTAATTATTACTCTGTATTTTCTTTTTAAAAATCAGAGAAGGGGGGGAGGAGAGAGAGAGAACACTATCATCCTCAGACCTGAAACAGAGATATAAAGGTCAAAACCACTTATTATTTCAAAGTACGCACTATCAGCTATCTAACATCCAACTTTTGAGTACACTTAGCAATATATATATAGCCGGAGCTCCTACTGAATTTAGCTATTACTAAAACTTTGTATTTCTGAAAATCAGGCCTCAAAAGTCACAAATACCCCGAAAATGAGGAACACAAAGTATTAACAGCCTGTGAAAAAATTAGTTTAAGCGATTTGTCTGAAATCATAGAGGAACTTTACAGCAAAAGTAAAATTAGTGCCTTGGGAGCATTCAGCAGCCTTACTGACCATACTTTTCTCGCCTGCAATCTCAGGGCTTAACATTACACATCTTCCAATATCAGCAATAATAAAAGCAGTGATTGATTTCAAGCTCTAGGATTTAGCATCACAAATTTGCATTCAAGTGTTACCTCCCAACTTGCATTAAGAAAGCAAATTATATTCTACTGATGATAATAATCCTCTTCTATCTGAACAATAACTTACAAATCTTCCTTCTTAAAGTAGAAGAGATTAAAAGAATAAAAAGTAGAAAGGCTCCAGAAAAAAATAGAGACAAACATTGTCAGAAAATATGGATTGAATTTGCATGATGTTGTGCTATTTGCAAGCAATTACCCTCTGCCTGTGTCAAAACAGCTCTGGGAGCAGAAAGGAAAAGGCATTTGCAGGCAGTTTAACTCATGGTTCATGAGAAATAGATGGAGTGGATACATGCCTGACTGGTTGTCATGTAAGCAAACCATGAATAAAAGATGCTCCTGAACAGAACTAATGTCCTGGCAACACTTTACACTCACACAGCACTATGTGAACTGCCAGGACATTGAATTTGAGCATTAGCTCCCTACTCCCACAAGGCAGGAGTTCCAACACTGCACTCTGATTTACAAAGGGCCTTTTATGTGTGAATGCAAGCTTTTTTTAACATATTGAATATATTTTAAATGTATTTTTGAAATCGGAAGCTGTTTTCAGAGATGCGCGGACAATCAGGAAGGATAAAATAATAATTTGCACAAGCAAATTTAAAAAGTTTACATTTCCAGCCTTGATATTGTCTCAGTACTGGTTTCTTTAGATGAAATTTTCTGGATTTCCAATTAAAAGAAACTACAGGCCTGATACATACTATTTTGTGATGTCTTATTGGACATTCCTACATAAGAGGAAAGAAGCATGATTCAGAAATGCTAGGGCAAGCCAAGACCCATCCCAGCTATTCCACCTGATAGACTTACTAACTTGGGACATCTGGATAATCCAGCTGCCTTCATGGCATGTACATGCATGAAGGCTTATGTCCTTCCAGCTTAATATTGTATTAAATAATATTAATAATCATTAAAATGGTATTCCTTCATGCTTTTAATTGCAGTGTTGATGTGGGCAGATGAACCGATTCTGTCTGTACCTCCCAGCGTAAACACGTAAAAAGCATATGTAACAGTCACTGAAATGATTAGATCTATCACATGGACCTCGACCATTAAGAAGTGTTAGCAGTACAAAAATAACATCCTTTGCATGGCTCAAATCTACGACATTTCTCTTCCCAGGGATGGGATGAGGATTGAACTGTACAGAAAAACTACAACGTTACACTGCATTTCATATAACCGGTGCTCAAATGCTCTAGTAAAAACCTACACAGAAAGGTGCAGTGTCAAATTATCACATCTTCTCTTAAAAGTAAAATGACAGTTAAAAACCCAGAACCACAACCTTTTTTCATAATTTAGAAAAATTATCAGCAGTGTCATTGTGATTGGTTTGGAAATGAATTTAAGAAACTTACCACTTCTAAGGCCATAATACGTTCCTAAAAATAAAGTACAAGATGCCATTAGAAAGTAAAGAATATAAATGCAACGTAAGTTGAACAATGATGAAAAGGATGCATTTTGGTTTTTTGCTGGTCATATGTATACTATTTTGTAAAAATCTCACTGAATAGGAACTGCTATACTTAATTGGACCTCTGACCCATTTATCATACTATCTCACTTGGAAATTTGTTCTAAAGAAAAGAAACTCCCCAGAAACAAGGTAAGAAAGAATTTGAAAAAGTTTACTCCATGATACATTTTTTTCCAAACAGTACCATTAGATTTTCAATATTGTTGATTTTACTCTTATGTAAGTTTGATTTCTTTTTTTTGATCATCTGTGACTGTAAATCTAGCATGTTTTGGAGTTCATGTCACGTTACCATCTGGTTTAGTTTTCTTTTAGGCATTTCCTTAGAAAACTAAAAAGTAAATTCCATACCATTATTCTGTTATCCAGAAATAGCTCTGAAGAATGTTTTATTACTAACAAGATGACGTTAGTCAAAGCCTAATGTCAGACAAAAATAAAATGCAATTAAATAAGCTTGTGTCAGTTTTAATCCAGCACAAAATATAGAGCATCCAGAATTTACGAATTTACTGTATATATTTTGGATGGGGCTTTGAGCAACCTGGTCTAGTTGAAGGAGTCCCTGCCCATGGCAGGGGGGTTGGAACTAGATTATCTTTAAGGTCCCTTCCAACCTAAACCATTCTATGATTCATTTAAAAGTGTCTTTAAGAAAAATATTAAGCTAGTAAAATCAAGATCATGTACTCTGGCACTATGTCCTGACTAGGTATGATATTTTAAGCAATCTGAGAAAACACACATTCAAGTGTTTAGGTGAGTCCACATTTAGAGTACCTGACCATTAAGATATTAGAGGAACTCTTACCTTGCTTAAATATTACCTTTTTGAAAGTATGGGAGAGGATTTTTTTCTCTTTCTGGGTGGATTAGGCTAAGAATCCTTATACTTTTTCCTGTTTTATCCCTCCCTAACAGGTAAAAATTATTGTAGTAATCTGGATTTATTCCTGCAGCATCCAAAGACAGTTAGACAAGTCTGAACTGACTTCACTATTTTGGAAGCAACAGGTACAACAAAAATTTCTTAGACCAATGGAAGAATTTGGGAGCCAGAAACAGTTCTTGTCATTTGCAAGAACGAGAAAGTATTCTTCTTTTTTTTAAGACTAGGTGGAAATGAGTTACAAAGACTTTTCTAGAGTTATTACTGTCTTAAAAAACTTTAAAATAATGGTTATGTTTACTAACTGAACAGGTGTACATATTTATGTAAAACCAGTATTTACATATTGTATATTTACACATTTGTGTAAAACCAGTGTCCCTTGCATTATTAAAGGACTAACTTTTATTCATATAATCTTTTGAAGAAAAGACACAGTTCACGCTAGTGCAATGTTTAAAGCTCATTCACTGAATGATGTTTGGGGTGCAAATGATGTTAGTTTTCGTTAGCCGCTTACAATAGTTGCGCCTTTGATTACAATTCTAAACCATAGGCAGAAAGTGAGACAGTATACCTTAGGAAAAATAACTGCATCAAGTGAGGCTGAACAAAAATAAATAAAATAGCGTCTGGGAAAGACTTATTGGCTTTGAAGATGTACAAAAGAACAAGCAAGACTGTTCAGGAAAGTATGTACAAAGAAATACCTAAAGGGAAAACAGGAATGCACACATAAACAAGTTTGATGGAAATCTAGTACACTATCAAAATACAACTGTTTAAAAAAAAATGCTAACATTTTGCCAGTAATGGATGCTGCTAAACTGGCTGATGTTGGAACTGCATACACAGTGGCTCAAAACTCCCTGTCCGCAAACCAGTGATAAATAACAAAACAAATGTACAAAGAGAAAAAAATGCACTCCTCTTATCACTTTCAGTTACAGGACTCTTTCAAAGTGGGTTTTAGAAAAAAAAAAAAGACAAAAATGTAAACTTCTAATTTTCTTTTTTTTTAACAAAATGGAGGATGATCTTATCCCTAAGAGCTGGGAATCAAAAAACTCAGATACATGTCTCAGATTTCCTACAGACTTATTTCACCTATGTTTTAGTTTATCAGTAAAACTAGGATAATATGAGGTTCTAGAATACTTAACTTTGACTTGTCTGTTAAGAAATGTTTGCTCAGTGCCCATCACGATGCATGGTAGTTGGGGATTCCAACTACAATGTTGCATAAGCAAAAGTTTACTGAATTTCACTAAAATTTTTTCTCAGAAAAGGTCATGTACTAAATACTAAAGTCATTATTCTTTCTTGGAAGCAGGTCTGAGATACAGACGAGTATTTCAGTACATCAGAACAAACTTATGACAACACTCATACTTATTTAGAGGTTCTGCAACAAAACCCAAACTCATTACTATAAAAAGGATGGTATTTATAGATCTCATAATTTTGTGGTGATAGTGAACAGCAATTCAGATATAAATTTCTTCAGTTAAAAAGGACTACTTTGAAAAGAAAAGTCAGAGTAAGTGTATTAGTAGGATGATTCCAATGGTAGAATAAATAGTGTTTTCAAAATGACTCATGTATTAAATAAGGTACATGATCCAGCTGCCAAATTCTAAAAACTGAATAAACTCTTACAATCTCAGCAGATAATTTTCTGAAGACTACCATGTAATGTATTAGGAAATTTACCATGGATAATTTATACATTATCAATATATTTATGTTTTCAAATTAATATTGTTTTTTATTTTTTTAATTTATATTAGAATGTCACTAATCCCAAAGCAAATGAAAATGGTTTGCAAATGTTTTCCCAGAGAACATCCATACAGTTGAATATTGCAATTATCATGCATAGCATATTACTTTCATGAATGCAGTCTTTTGTACCATGGAACAGTTTTCACAAAAAGGAAGGTGAAAACCTTGTAATCGGAGCCTTTTTGGTTCTAATAAAGTAAGAAAAGAAGTGAGGTTATATTCTTGGAGTGGCTATCAGAGAGAATGTAGAAAGTGATCTAGACTCCTCACAAGCTAAAAATTGTATTATGATGAGTATGTGTGCACATGTAACAACAGAGAGCAAGCATACATGTAATGAGAACATAGATATTATCTAGAGCATATATAAACTCTCATATATAACTATATAAACTCATATATAAATATAAATTCATATACAACATAGAAACTCTAGTCAAAAGTATGCAACAAGTTCAAAATGAAAACCCCAAAACACAGTGATGTCACCCAAAGCATCAGCCTCCTAGCTCCCAAAACACCCTGTATCAAAGAACCACATATATTACATATAGTTTCCATCTTGACACATAATATAAGAAGAGTCAGATTCACGTAGAAAGATGCAGCTATAAACATTCCCACTGTCTACTTAACAAAGTATTATTTTGTCTTTATCATGCTGGTTGCAGTCCAAAGAATTCCCTGACTAGAGGAACACATGAAAACTACCAGCGCAATATTTTCCAGGAACAATCCTCATAAAATTGCTTTTTTCTTGCTGTCCTTTGTGGTTTTCAGCTGACGTCATTGTAGAAGCACTAATTGCACTTCATTCAAATTATTTTTAACAAAAGCTGCTCTTTGTCTCCCCTCAAAAAATGAGCAAACTAAAAGCATAATAAACATACATCTTTAGCTCTGGGGAATATTCTTGTTACTTGATGCAGAGACATGGCAAAGAACCTCATGGTATCCCCAGTCATCATTTGCCCACAGCAATACACTGTTTTCTGACAGAAGATTTCCTCATGTATCTAGCTTTTCTAAGACTATGGTCAGTGTTCATGGCTCAAGTAACAAGAAATAACTCCTTCAGTCATGATAACCTGATTGCTTTCAATTGTCTGTCCACAGTCTAAAACATAGTCTTTCTGTCCACCTGTTTCCTGAATGTGCTTTACATATATGGTCTGTTTAGACTGCAAACAAAATGCATCAAGGATTGACTTACTACTATAATTCTCTGTATATATGTCAGATACTCATCAAAACAGGACCCCAGGAATTGTAGACAAAAAACCAACAACAATCAACATGACCTACTGTCTACTGAACCAAGGACTAACTGAGTAGGACCTAATATCAGGGGAATCCTATGCAAGGACTGTAGGCCTTGGGTGCAAAGAGCACTATTTTATTTGCTAGTGGTCCTTAGTTTGACAAACAATTACCTTCTAGCAATCTACTCCAATGAAAGCATTCATACATTAACCAACTATACACATGCTTTGCTGAACTGGGGCTCAGAAGAAACAAACATTCCGTGTCACCTAGTTAACAAAAGGATAAAAGTGCCAGTTTCAGTTCCGGGAAATGCCGTATTTAAAGACACACACACTTTCCTTTTACTTCCTATGCTTTATAAATAGAGATTCAAGAGCTTGGGGAGATTCAGTCATGATGACGTGAGTTGGTTTTTACAACTATTTGCTAGTAAAGTTGTATATATTCAGCCACTGCAAGTTTAGAATACAACATTACAAGAACAGAAGATCCCAGAATGGGAACGTTTTGAAACATATTGACTAGGCTGGACATAATACTATCTAGAAAAATAATAGACGGTTTTGCTGAGTACTTTGACTTTGAAAGCATGGGCATATGAAGGAGTAAAAACTGCTATCAAGCATTTGAATACAAAAATAGCAGTCAGAGCAGTACAAGTCACACACTTAACCAGAACCGCCAGTTAGGAAAGAGCATAAAGCAATTTGGTCAGGAACTTGACAGACCATCAGAAATCCAGGCACATATATGCACATAAGACACTTATGATGCAACTTTCTGCAGTATAAAATTACTCCTCATTCAATCAGAAGTAACATCATTAGAACAATTTGTCAACTAGAGCTTCACATGAAAGCAGATGCAGAATTGCTTCACATGAAAGGAGATCTTTTTACGTTGATGTAACTAGATATGCACCTGTGTAAACTGCTTGCGCAGACAAGCTCTCAGCCTTGTTGAACTTCAGCTGCCAGAAAGCTAGGCCAAGATTTTTGTTTGAACAGGAAACAGCTGGATTGGTGTGTTGTGTAACTTTCGGGTCTTGCAACTTGTCTCTCCTTACTGGATCAAACTCTTTCTACACTAACTCTTTGATACCTCTAGCCCTCAAAATGCCTTCTATTTATTATATGAGAAGAGAAGGCTTATCTTCAGACAAACTCCTATGGTCAAAACTCAGGTCAATACACAATTTCATTTTCCTTAACAGCCTTATCTTCGTGAATTCCCTCACAAATGTCCTGCTTCCAGTAACTTATAGAATGTTGCTTCATTGGTAGACTCTTCATATTGTATCTAAACTTTTTTATGTTCATGTTGGGTATTGTTTGCTGTAATTTGTTGTTAAAAATTTCTTTTTTTCCTTCTGTATTCTGAAGAATACATACACTATCCTCCCTAATAACTTCCCGAGCCTCACAGTTTAGACATTCCAGCTTGGTTTTGCTTTCCTAGCCATTTTCATTTCAAAGAAGTATGTTTTCTTTGACTGTAATGCTTAAATAATATTCCAAAGGTGAGCCTAGGGTAAATCTTACTTTCTAAGTGCAAGTTTAAAGCGCTTAGCACAAGCAGCTTTACTGCTAGATGCCATACAAGGAGGATTTACTATATTGTATCAAGTCCTAGCATATATCAAACTGGTCCCCTTCTTCCTCAGGAAGGTGATTATGGACAATTAATATTTCAGAGATTTAAAATACTTACTTAAAATCTCTTACTTTCAGTTTTATTCGGAGATACAGAAGAAAGCAACACAACCCAGAAAATCTAACCCAACCAATGAAGTAGAATATAAAACATTTTTGCAGTTCTGAATGCAGATTTGCACTGCCCCTAATCATATACAGTTTCAGTGAAGCCAGCAGTATAACATAACAGAACAATTTCAGTATATAGTGTGACTTAAAAGCAGCCTTCTTTTCACTGATGGACTAGATTTATTGACTCATGGGAGAATGCCGACTACTTTAATCTTCTCTAATGTGCAACTTGATTGGTGGGCAGAAACTCGGCAGTGAGTATTACTAGCTATCAAGTCAGTATTTGGCTGCATATATTTCCAAAGCTCAATTTAAGATACAAGGGAGTTCAGCAAATTATAATGTTGGAGTACAACTTAGTACTTTTAAGGGTGACAAAAAGTGTAGCTAGTTAATTAAATAGAAAGTATACCTGGAGAGCTCCCATTTCCTCTTCTCTTCTGAGGGTCTTCTCTAGTAGTTCTGTAAAATGAAAAATTGAACTTGTAAATTCAACCTCTTGTCTCGTGGCCTGACAGAAAAAGTACTGTGTAAACAGTCAGTGAGTTTTTTGTTTCACAGCTTTCACAACATTCCTTTTCAGGTGATTAAACTAATTGATGAAATGTGTCAGCGATATGATTGTTTCCAAGCATGGTCTGTTGAAGTGACTGAAAAACAGCCACAAAAACACAGTTTAACTGGGGGGAAAAAACAGCATTCATATTCACAGAAAAACTTGCCTATGCTTAAATCAATCTTTTGGTGTATTTTTACAATTAAATGAAAAAAAATCAGAAAGATTCACTCTGAAAATTGATTAAAACAGAAGTAGGTCATCAAAACTATGCAATTATATATGAAAAGTTACTCTAGGTTACTTTTTTAACAATCCAGTAACATCCCCTGGGGAAATGAGTGCAGACAATTTTGACTGTTATCACAATAATTACCTTCTCTCACTAAAATGGAAAAATTTTGATAGTGGAAATAGCCAGTTCACTGTAACAAACATATTAGAAAAGTTTTTCATAGTCTTTACACAATAAAATCCCAATATCTTGTATTCACATGTGTGACAATTATATACATTGGCACATACATGCACATATGTAACATTTAATGTTAGAAATTAATTTCTGTTTGAGTTCTGTGGGATACGTCACATGAGTTGCTTTTCAATTTTATTTCATTCACATATTTTTATGATTAAAATTATGTTTTTGACCAACCACATCATATTTAGAATTCTGGGAAACCTTAAAGTTATAACTTCATGGAGAGCAGGAAAAACAAAAAACACGCTGCAGGCTTATTACTATTTTAACTATCAGAAGTTCACTCATGAGTTTTGCATGAGAACACCACTGCTTTAACTAAGCCAGGAGCCGACTTTGAATCAAGATATGCTCCAGTTTGCTAGCAATTAGGAGAGTTATGAGATTATGAAATTGCCTTGACAACCTCATAGGACTGAATTCTAACTGTTAATTCCCTCAGCACCCAAGTACAGAACAGCTAACTGAAAGTACCTTCCTTAAGTATTGTCGTGGTTTAACCTGGCGGGCAGCCAAATACCACCCAGCCGCTCACTCACTCCCCCTCCCCCCCCCAAGCGGGGCGGGGAGAGAATCGGAAGGGTAAGAGTGAGAAAAACTCGTGAGTTGAGATAAAGACAGGTTAATAAAACAGAAAAGGGAGAATAATAATGATAATGATAAAATATACAAAATAAGTGATGCACAATGCAATTGCTCACCACCCGCGCTGACCAATAACCAGGTAGCGATAGGTACTTCCTGGATCACGCCTACCATTCATATACTGAGCATGACGTCACATGGTATGGAATACCCCATTAGCCAGCTGAGCTGGCTGTCCTGATTATGTTCCCTCCCATCTTGTGTACCTAGCTCAGTCAGTAGGCATGGGAGCTGTCCTTGGACTAGGAGGGTACTTAGCAACAACTGAAAACATCAGTGTGTTATCAACATTCTCCTCATACTAAATCCAAAACACAGCACTAAGAAGAAATTTACCCTATCCCAGCCGAAACCAGGACAAGTATACTTCCTTAAGAAATAAATATTACTGATAAATGCATAGTTCTGTTATTAAAGATTAGCTCCAATGATTTACAATAGAAACTAAAATATTCTACTGACATGAATTTGCCTTCTTTCCTTTATTTCTCTAATCTTTCACTTTTCTTTCTCCTTTCTCTCGTTATGAAGTCTCCTTGTGAGCACCCTAACCTATTACCTCTTTTCTCATGGTTCATTATCCATTTCTGACTGCATGCAGATTATTTGAGACTTATAGGCACCAGTCCTTTAAAAGAGATCTAGATAACATGTACAAAATTTTACTTATTTCTTTCACAAGCAGAAAGATTGATTTGCTGTTCTTTCTTCCTAGCTTCTATACAGTTTTTTCAAATCCTTTCTTAAAATTAATAAAATGACTGTTTCTTCACTTTCTTTTGGCACATTCATGTTTTTCTGGATTATTCTTTGGTATGCTTTCCAGTACAGTGACTCAACTGCCATATAAATTACTGTAGCTAAATGTGTTGCCATCAACATTAGTTAGTGCAAGAATTTGGGTTTGGAAAGTGGCTGCCCTGTATGTTTTCTTTTGGGTATATTCCAGTATTGTAACTGAGTTGGTAAAAATTCATATTGTAATACTAGCTTTTAAAAAAAATGAGGGAGGGAGGAATAAGTCTATGAGAAAGGGATGGGAACTGAAAGATTCTTTCCCACGTGTTCCATCTGACCAAAAAAAGATTCCTATACTTTACTTTGCTGTATTTTCATTCTAATGCAATATTTGAGATTCTGTTGTACAGACATCATTGTTCCAAGTGAAAAGGATGTTATTACAAGGTTCTTTTCAAAGGCCTTTCAAGGTAAGTTGACTTAACTTTTGCTAACAGTCTCTAGATTTGAAAGTCCTGCATCTGAAATTAGGGATATCTAGAATCCATTTACTTTATTGTACCACTGCCTAAATTGGCTGTCCTGCAGGACGCTTCATAAAACTCTGTCCCCAGAAGGGCAGGTAGGTATTGAAGTGGTGTTATTTAACTGACAATGTATACCTACTTTACAGAGTCGCCCTTTATGACCATATATTTAAGAACCAAGTTCTGCATTTAAACTGATGATTCCATTTAGTACTCCATCTAAAATAATAGCATGTTTTCTCCAAAGCTGAAGCAAAAAAAAAAAAAAAGCAATACATATTAAACAGCTATAAAGTCCCATAAAAATACAGCATATTGTATCATTCTTTTAAACATTGCTATTTATAATGACAAAATATCTTTGCTTGCTTGATCTGAAAAGTTCTGTTGATTTGTTTTATAATTTGTAAAACACTTCCCATATTTAAGTTCTTGTGCAAACATGTTTTATATATTCAGTGCCAGAAAGTAATGTTACAGTAAATTTAAGATAGAGAATGCATTGTGTTTGTAATATAGCAAAGATGGTCACTAGCCCTAGTTTCTCTAATTATAACTTTCTTTCCTAAAGGAAGTTGCACAGTGGCATGAGTTTCTACATTTGTGAACAATTCTGCTATGATCATCTTTCAAAGCCTACTATAACCACAGGGTTCTTGTTTTTTTTTCAAAGCAATATATCATTATTCTCATGGGGCGTAGAACACATCAATTTATAGATTGTCTAGAAGAATCAGCATTAATGAAAAAGCATTACAAAGGCACCTTCAGGCATTGATGGTTCTTCCCAAAAGATGAATAATACATGGAAAAAGACAACAAGAGAAATGACTTTTAGAAATAAAGATATTCATCAACACATTTCCTTCTTTTACTTTTAGCTCTATATGAAGTTCGCAATCCTATAATGAGCTATAAGCTAAAACTATTCAAAAAATCAAATATGTTTCAGTTGTTTAATACAGCTCAAAATCAACAGCAAGTTCAAGATATCGTCTGCAAAATTAGGGATCATACATTTGTGTAGTTTTACAAAAATAATTTATATGCAATGGTTAAACTCTAAATCATTTAAGGTTTATATCTCATTTAGCTATGCATCAGTGAACACCGAGTGTCCTTGCAGTTATACCACAGTGGCTTAGATTTATCTGATCAAACTTCCAGGAAATATACAGGTTATGATTTAAAACATTCCATAAGAATCATTATTTTTTGCAGTTTGCCTGACACTGAAACAACGTAGTATGTTGCAAAATAGTGCAAATATTAACCCAGAGATGAAGATTTTATATTCCATCATAAGTCTCAGATAAGCAAGGAAAAAAGGTATGCAGTTATTCAGACAGACTTTTCAAACACACACATCCTCCCCTAGTTGCAATTTTCACTGCTGGTGAAAAGTATCAGAAAATAGATTTAGGAGCAGATATTTATTGATTGGAATGAGTAAAATACAACCGTACTCTTATTTATCCTAGCTGATCCATTAATGTGCCAATAACTAACTCTGAAATGTTAAAAAGCAGTTCAACTCCTTTACCTCTCGCTGGGAGCAACAAAGCTGGGAAACAGGACATCGACTTTATATTACCTGGAGCAAGCAACTTCCTGAGAATTTGAATTAAAAATCACAATTTATCTCAGAAAGAACACTGAACAGCCTTCATTCATTATTAAGTAAGAAATGGACTTTAAACACTGCATGACCTCCCATTTTAAGAAACTGAAGATAGTGATAGACCACATTCTGCTTCACATTCTCTGTGAAGATTGAAGTGCCAGAGAAAAGTCAATAAACTGGATCAATACCAGACTTGTATGTTCACTACTAAGAATTTAAATTTGCTACCTTCTAATTCACAACTTGTTCTAGCAAAGGGGATCAAACAAATACAGAACTGTACTCAAAATCAGTCCTTACAGTCACAGATATCTAGTGATATAGTCAAAACCCCTAAAATGTGATTTAGATTACTCTGACGTTGACATTTGCACTTCAATTCAGTTCTGCGTACATAGCTAATATGCTGCAAACTATCCGAGATATCTGCAAGCTGCAGCAGATCTGACTCAAGACTCTCAGCCCTCTGAAGCAGCTGCAGATCACACAGAAAACTATATAGCAACTCATATAGCACATAAAATACTGCTACTATGTGGCATTAAAACAAGAAATCCAGGTTATTACCAGCAAAGAACGGCAGTTTGGAGAAAAGTGTCAATATACTTTTTGCATCATCAAGCTAAGAACAGTTCTCCAAAACACAAGTCAGGGTTTTCAGTTATACAGTAGTAAAATTATTTTTGATTTCCCAAAGTTTGCAACCCTAAAAATTTAGGTTTTGTGTTACACAAGTGCATGGCAAACTCTTCAGAAATTACTTAATTAGATACCCGGATCATTTTACCTTTAAATTTACTTTGATCAAAAATTGCAGTATATTTATTTCAAGTCTTTCCTAGCATTCTCACTTCAAATACACATCCCATGGCTTTCAATCATCATTTGGATATGCTTCCCACAAAGCTGCTGAACAGATACTGCAGCATTCCTGTAGATGCACAAGGCAGCCAAGCAGGTTTCCATCAAGTCTGAAGGAATTTTCAAGCAGCTGAATAAACCAGTTTCTCTCAGCTAGAAATTACTTATCTTGCACATGCCTACACAGGAAAGTTTAATCACATATTATACCACTTACAAGTTCTTCCCTTCACACAATGAATCTAACATGAAGGCCCTATTTTTGGGGGTGAATTAAGCTGTTTCTAACTGAACCAGTTTAAGCAAAATGTTTCAGAATAAATATATTCACAGCTAGGAGAGACAGGGCAACTGCAATTTCACCCTGTATCTGTGTTAGTATGATTCTGGTGAATGACCTCACAGTACCGTGACAACAGTCACAGTCCAGAAACACTCAATATAAAAGATATTCCAATGAGGCTGGACCTTTAAACAGTCAGACCAGACACCACCAATCACCCTGGCACTAAAACAACTGAGATGTAAAACAGTACTGGGGCTCGCTTCGAACTACTCTAATTGAAACAGTACTGTGAACAGCATGTAAGCCATTAAGGGAACTTCTACATAAACATGTTATTATCTTAAAAGAGCTCTAGAGGAAGAGGTATTTCTTAGAACCTTAATTTTTGCTAGTGTAGAACAAGGCCAATAAATTATGAGTATTTCAGAATGTGTATATGTAATCCCATGCAAGATTTAAAAACATAAATAAATCTCTGAAGTCAAAGGTGATACTGTTTGACTTGAATAAAACATACAGTATCTCTAAGACATAGAATATTTCTATCCTGCTAGTTTCATCCCCACCACGTTCATAGGTTTAGTGAATGAAGATAAAGCAGGGAGATATCTCAAAAGTTTGGGGTTTTTTTTTTTTGGAATGGTTAATAGTTTTCATTAATAGTTTTCACAGCCAAACTCAACGGTCACTGCATTTTTTTTTATTTGTAGCTTCTGTTAAACATAAAAAGTCTCAAGTGATTTTTAACACTGTTTAGAGCTTTCTAGTCCATTAGCAAACTGTTATATTAACATTGAGCACATTCCACTATCTTTAAAGATTATAATTCTGTTACCACCACTGCAATCAATGCAGTGCTCATCACCATCAAGAATGAAACAGCTGTTTATCTGTATCTAAATCGATAGTTTTCTCATCCACATGTAAAAAGACCTCCAAACTCAAAGGAATACCATTTAAAAAAAGGGATTCCCTTTTGCCATATTTTTTACCTTTATAAATTCTAGCAATTTATTAGCTATTGTAGTCTTACAAGTAACATAGTCAATATTTCAAAAGAATATACTTTACACAAAACTTTGAAATTTTTTTTAATGAATTAATTCTTTTGATACCTTTTAGGTATACACTTTTATTTTTGCTGTGGAACTTCAAAGCAGATTCTTAAACCTACAGTGGTGTATTTGCATTAATCTGAAGCAGCACCCACAATCATAACAGAGAATAGAAAAAAGGCATCTGAAGCTAAGAGAGAAGGAAACATTTCAATGTTCAGATTCCCTAAGAGACTTATTGCTATGCAGGAAACAGAACATACTGTGTTTTCTTTCTATTCCCTGAGGCTTAGGTAGGTTTGATATTTTTTAGCACAATTTTTAAATGTTTGCATCTCCAGTGCTGACCTGGTCTATATTTCCTTATTTGCAGAGAAGCTAATCACTTTTGGGAAAAGAACAAGGTAACATATAGGAGAGAAATGTAATAATTTGTGGGGTGTGAGGGACAACAGAGAAGTGCAACTTAAGATTCTCAGATAATTTTCTATTCAAGTCATACTCGTGCTCATGACTTTTACGAGCCTTTTAGGAATTAGTGGTATCTTATCGGGTCAGGCCTAAAACCACACAGCCTACATCCCACTTCAGACAGTAAGCAGGAGTGGATATTAAGACAGGAGGATAAAATAAGGTAATGTTATTTACTCTGACGTCAGCTTCCAGCAATGAGCAGCTGAGAGAATTCCTAAGAAAAAGGACTGCATCTGGACCATCCATGATCCACCTGACCTCCATGAACTCGACTATTTCTTCATTGAACCTATTCGTTGTTTTGGATGCCAGAACATTTTGCTACAATGACTTTCTGTAATTGAAGCATGTACTGTGTAAAAAAATGCTTCCTTTTGTTTTAAACATGATGTCTGGACTGTCAAAGACTTCTTTACATGTATAAATCTTGTTTCTAATTTACTTCCTTCAATAATTCTTCCTTATGTTTCACACCATTATTTCCCTTTATTATTTTCTTTTGCCTTTGATTAGTATTTGATGCAGATAGTTCACCTTTGAGTATCTCCCACAATTCATTTAGAAAACATCTTCCAACTTTTCATTTGTCCCAAGAAGCTGTCCTAAATTCTCCTCATCAGTTCTATAACCCCTCTGTACCTACCATTACCTGAATTATTACAGTGTCTGCCTTACTCTGAATTCAAAAGTACATGAGTAGATGTATATTTCACATACACAGTTTAAGTATACAAGATACTATGCTGAATTGCTATAACCCCTTCTAGAGTCCAAATATGCTTGCATTGGAATAGTTTGTCTGAATATGAGAGTAAATACATTCAGAAAACTATACAAGATTACCAAACAAAAAAATTATATAGGTTCTAATGTGCTGCTTATGCATTTTTAAAAGAGGCCTTTATCAAAAGAATGAGAATTTTTTTTTTCTAATGCTTACATAAGACTTCTTAGTTCTATCCCTGGCTCTGCCACTCATGTTAGTATCTTCCTGTGAAATTTTCTGTGCTTCATTTAAAAATGGCTAAAGAAAATATTTCCCTATCTTCACAGAGCTGATGTGAGGCTTAAAGGGCAGTGCACTGAAATCCACACAAAAGATATTCTTATGAATGAAAAAGGTGATAGCAGCACAAAATTTCATTATGTCTTAGCAATTGCCTAACTTATTAGCTGGGAGAGAGATGTTAAACTATGTCTACCATATTTATTTTGGACCATATTGATTCTCAATTGAAAGCTACTGTAGGAGGAGTAAGAGGGAGGGTTGTGAATATATACATAGTTAACCTATCTTGAAGAACAGCTGTAAGTAATCAATCTGTTTTTTTCCTTTGAATGACTCTTGTGCACCAGCAGAGGATTCCAAACAGCTCCTGAGGGACCCCAGGGTTTCTAGTTGAATGATGACTGAAGAACAACTTCCCAAAGGAAGCGTCACTTCCTAGATGCTTTAGTAAGTTCCAGTAAGTTTCAGTAAGAAACACTTAGTGACACAGACATATCAGAAAGCTAACCTTGAAGTGATAAAATAAAAACATTGTTTTATTCTGAATCAAAGATGGTTCCATTAAAAAAAATGTGATCAGGGCACAGAATAATGGTCTTCTAGCTCAGTGGGATTGCACTCCCAAAGGTGTGTACATTTATTTATTATCAATATATATATGTATACTTATTATATGTGTATTTATTATCAATCAATAAATATACATACACTAGGGGTGCATGCTCAAAAATTTTTTACTGATTGGAGTACGTGATCAAAAATTTTGGAGACTAGTGCTCTACATTAAGAACCACAGAACAATCTCACTTCTGGAGTGAGCAGACTATGGCTGACAGTCAGCATTCAGAATTTGAATTTTTTCAATACAGGTAATCAATCTTCTTAAGTCTGAAATGTTTTCTTGGCCTCTATTACTCCAAAATTCTTTCTCCTTTAATGTCAAGCTGCATACTTCATGGCACATGAATCGAGAGGAAGAAAAAAGTTCAAGTAAAAGCAAGGTCTAAGGGGAAAGATGTCTGTAAAAAGAGAAACAGGGTGAGAAGAATGAGGAAGAGGAGAAAGAGCTAGATTAATTTACAGTAGAGGGACAGAACAAGTATGTGTGGCATATTATTCAAAGAGAGGCTCTCCTAGGAGCAGTGGATCATATGTAGAGACCTTACTGTGGCTCTTGAGTCATTAGTGATGTGTACCGATTAATCTCTATGAGGAGTGCCAAACACATCTTTGTATCTGAAAAAGGAACTGTCTGTATGGCAATGCAAATCTTTATGGAGATTTGTCATCTAGAGCTATGAATGTCTTCTCTAAACAGCTGCCACTGTTATAAATTCAGAGGTGGTGTCCCAGGTATTGTTTGTTCTCTGAAGCAGTGTCCAAATAAGTAACCTGAATTCCAGCCAGAACAGAATCAAGGGTCTCCTGTAGAATCTAGTGAGATGGTACATCAAAATCAACACAGCTGGGACAGCAGCATATAGCTATTAACTCACAGAAGCACTGAGAAATTGGTGAGCCACAACTGCAGAGCTATAGAAAACCTTCTGTTTGCAAAACGTTATTTGCTCAATTCTTCCCTAGAGAAATGTAAAAGCATATAAAGTCAGACCACCTGTGTTTCAGTTTTTGGCAGCCTCATTAATCAACCAACTTGTCTTGATCCTAAGCAGCCACTTTTTCTCAACAGGAAGTATTAAATCTCCTGTGTGAGAGTGTCCTTGCACTATGGACTTTAATCTGCTTCATCTGCAGTAGGATGACACCACCATAGCTTTTCTTATTTGAAGCCTTTACTCAACCATGATTCTACTGACAGAGAAAACCACTATGGGCTAAAGTTCTCTTTATGCCTCTATTTAATGATTTCTTAAGATTTTATTTTAAAATATATATATATTTCACAATAAGTTAGTAATTTAAACAGAAAGAAGAACTTTCTTGTCTGAAAATAAGAACTACAGATGTCAAGGATGTTACAACGAAAAAAAAACCTGAACAAAAACATGGAAAATTGATCCAGTAAAGCAAAAGTTTATCTGAAAGGCATGGCTTCTGCCATGAAAATTAAAATGGGACACACCAGATACCAAGAATGCAGTTGCCAAAATTTAATTTTTTTTCAATTATTTTTAATTAATATCTTGGTTGGCTGTTTTGGAAACAGTTTGGAGTTTCAGGATGCTGTCATTTCCTGATTACAAATTAAGTATCTACTTATAAAAACTACATCCATAAATCTGCAGTAACCAGGAGGTTGTTGTGAAGATTAAAAACAAGTCATACAGTCATTGGTTGAATCTATCCTCAAATCAATGATTTAAACAATACAAAAAAAACCCCTAATAATTGCAAGCCAGTCCCATCTTGTAACATTCTTTATGTTCTGTGTAAAATTATATCTAAGAGTCATCATAGCAATCTTAATATTAAGATGCCAGTGATTAAACAAACCATAAGGCTAAAATGTCAATATCACATTTTTTTCCACTTAACATGCTCAAATTAAGGATGAAAAACTGATAGAATACAGGACGAAAAACCAGCAGTGTTACTGCCTATGCCCTCCTCTTATGTGAGCTAAGGAACATTGTCCTGTAACTGCACTTCAACACTTCCAATCAAGAGAAAATCCAAACCTCAAACAATAACAACTGTGAAATTCTTCTAGTCATTGTAGCTTCTGGGCTATGTCTTCTACTCACAAGTAAAAAGTCAGAAATTTATTTAAGTGCAAGACAAACATTCTTCATGGCAAACAAAATTCTTAGTACCATTAAATGTAGTAATTAAAATATTGCTTGAATTTCAGTACCAGGGAAAGGAGTTTCAAACTTCATCTTGCTTATTATCAAAGATACATATCCCAAAGAGAATTCATTAACATACATACACTTGGTATTTGAAAAGAAACACTTGATTTGGAGTATGTTGCGTACTTTTGGCTACATTTTTACCAAAATATCTATCAAAATATAAGGACTCCAACACTTCTTTTACACTATCCTTAGATTGGCAAGAAACTCAAAGAAAACACAAGTCACAATGAAATGTTGCTGTGAATGGCTGTCGTGGTTTAACCTGGCAGGCAGCCAAATACCATGCAGCCGCTCGCTCACTCCCCCCGCGGTGGGACAGGGAGGGAATCGGAAGGGTGAGAGTGAGAAAAACTCGTGGGCTGAGATAAAGATAGTTTAATAGAACAGAAAAGAGAAAATAAGAATAATAATGATAGAATATACAAAATCAGTGATGCACAATGCAATTGCTCACCACCCGCGCTGACCAATAACCAAGTAGCGATCGGTACTTCCTGGATCACGCCTACCATTCCTATATTGAGCATGACATCACATGGTATGGAATACCCCTTTGGCCAGCTGGGCTGGCTGTCCTGATTATGTTCCCTCCCATCTTGTGTACCTAGCTCAGTCAGTAGGCATGGGAGCTGTCCTTGGACTAGGAGGGTACTTAGCAACAACTGAAAACATCAGTGTGTTATCAACATTCTCCTCATACTAAATCCAAAACACAGCACTAGCAAGAAATTTAACCCTATCCCAGCCCGAAACCAGGACAATGGCAAACAACCTGCTTCATTGGCTTTTTGCAACCACCTACTCAGTTAGTTGCAGTTAGCAACTGAAATACACAAATAAGTCATTGGCTAGAGTAATTGAACAAAAGACCAAATAGAACATATGGTGCTAAAAAGAGAGCCCTTTGACACTGGTCTACCAGGTTTACTATATAGGAGAGAAGAATAGTAACTTGCAAGAGTAACCAGCAGTTACTGGTCATTTTGCGTTCTGTGGCTTTTCCAACTTCTTTTAAGCATAACATTTTTTGGGCCAGCACACATTTACTTCATGTAAGTCTGATCTCACTCATTATTTCTGTCCCTGCAAAGGTTTAAAAAGGATATTTTCATTGTTTCAAAAGTGTGCTAGCTGGAGATGCTGTAAATCCAGCTAGTAACTAGTTGTTAGAAACCATATTGACATCATCTTTAAAATAGTCTGATAAGTAACTGCTTTTTCTTCTACAAGTTTGCATGAATGTGAAGTTGACAGCATGTGAGAAGCAAAATCTCCTTTAGATGAAAAATATCAGTCAAGATAAATGACAGCACTTCAAATAAAGTCTTACCTTATGCTTGGATTTGGTACCATCTTGAAGAGCATCAATGACAATGATTTCAAGCTTCTCTTTGGGTAGGTGTAGCCACTCTTTTTTAAATAGATTTAATCACAGTTTGTACAGAATTCTATCATCTGTGACAGAGTAAATATAATCTTCCATACACCACATAAAGGTGCAGACCAGGGGATGTGAATAAATGTATGTTAAATTTTTGCCTTTCCATTCAGCAACCTGTTGTTGACCTGGGAATCACCTAATAGTAAGTAGGCACAGATACCATTTCCTTTCTGAATTACTGCCACTAAGCATTTTGTGAAGATTATCAATGCTTCTAAGGCCTTAAATGCCAGTGTTTCCATAATAATTGATTCTACTATGAGACGCAACTGTTACCAAGTATATAGGTGTTGATTACTCATGCAGCAGTAACATTGCCAACCAGTGCCGGAATGCAGGCAAAAATCATAGAATCATAGAATCATTAAGATTGGAAAAGACCTCTAAGATCATCAAGTCCAACCATCAACTCAAGACCACCATGCCTGCTAAACCATGTCCCTAAGCGCCTCATCTACACGTCTTTTAAATACTTCCAGGGATGGTGACTCTACCACTT
>NW_009223701.1:18779-19352 GCF_000690835.1 Fulmarus glacialis | reverse complement strand
CCTCCGAGGGAGGGTGCCTCTCCCCCTTCCCTGGGCAGCCTCTTCCAAGGCTTGACTACTCTTTCAGTAAACAAATTTTTCCTATGTCCAATCTAAACCTCCCTTGGCGCAACTTGAGGCCATTTCCTCTCGTCCTATCGCTAGTTACTTGGCAGAAGAGACCAACCCCCACCTCACTACAACCTCCTTTCACGTAGTTGTAGAGAGCAATAAGGTCTCCCCTCAGACTCCTCTTCTCCGGAGCTAAACAGTCCCAGTTCTCTCAGCCGCTCCTCATAAGACTTGTGCTCCAGACCCTTCACCAGCTTTGTTGCCCTTCTCTGGACACGCTCCAGCACCTCAATGTCCTTCTTGTAGTGAGGGGCCCAAAACTGAACACAGGATTCGAGGTGCGGCCTCACCAGGGCCAAGTACAGGGGCATGATCACCTCCCTCCTCCTGCTGGCCACACTATTTCTGATACAGGCCAGGATGCTATTGGCCTTCTTGGCCACCTGGGCACACTGCCGGCTCATGTTCAGCCGGCTGTCAACCAGCACCCCCAGGTCTTTTTCCTCTGGGCAGCTTTCCAGC
>NW_009223701.1:0-18718 GCF_000690835.1 Fulmarus glacialis | reverse complement strand
TGTTGAACCTCATACAGTTGGCCTCAGCCCATTGATCCAGCCTGTCCAGGTCCCTCTGCAGAGCCTTCCTACCCTCAAGCAGATCAATGTTCCTGCCCAACTTGGTGTCATCTGCAAACTTACTGAGGGAGCACTCAATCCCCTCATCCAGATCGTTGATAAAGATATTGAACAGAACTGGCCCCAATACTGAGCCGTGGGGAACACCGCTCGTGACCAGCCGCCGACTGGATTTAACTCTGTTCACCATAATGTTCCTATTATAATATAATGTCCTATTATAAACAAATCTTTAGAACATTTTTTTTTTTTCAGAAAATCAAACCTACAATGCTAGTGAATAAACACTTCAAATTTTACAAAAGGCTGAGAAGCCAGCAAACTTTCACCCTAACAGCCTAATAGTACATTTATACTGTAGTGAAGTTCTTTACTTAAAGGAGTTAGCTTTAAATAAGCTAGTTTGGGTACTAATGACTGTGCAATTACTCCTACCTCATATCCCACAGAAACTAGCGCAACCCCAGCTGAAATGGTACTAGCACAGTTCCACCAGATGTGGTCAGATCACATCATAGATTGCCTTTTCAGTTTGCATTTGCTAAAAGGTGTGGAGGTCTCTCTGCTCTCTGCCCCTGTTTGTGCATTGCTCCTGCTTACTTTGTCCTGGCAAAAATGTTGGACCTGGACCTCCACAAGGGTCAATTTAGTTCATTACAATAAGAACAGAGTATACTGGCAAAAAACACAGATAGTCCTATGTGGCTAACAGTGAGTAAAATATGGTTATAGAGGGGTCCAACGAGGAGCAGACATGAAACAAGGCGAGGAGCAAGTAGCACAGATGGGAGTCAGAGAAATAGAAGCAAGAATTTAGCTTTTTCTCTGCAGTGACGTTAAATGGCTCCGTTGAATGGGAAACTGCAGTCTGACCCACTAACTCATGATTATTTTGGATTTGTGTGTGAGAGCTGTAATCACACGTCTGTCTGTAGCACAGATCTACCCAAGCTAACTGATCTATGGCTTTTTCTCCCATAGTTTTGATTAGAAACCCTATTAAATAACCTGGAAAGAGAAAAAAAAAAAAATCAGCATTATATAAAACAAAATATAGTAAGAAATGTTCTCAAAGTGAGGTCTTCAGAATAGTTGACATTTTAAACAGAAAATACGGTTGAACATTCTGTTTCGTCACTGCATACAATATATAATTGTTACAATTCTCTCCTGAATGGAGAAACATTTCCTTTCCTGATGATGAATAAAACCTTCCAGGAGCACACAAAGAAATTGAAACTTAATTTGTTTTCATTCACCAAGTGCAAGCTTGAAAAGATAATTTGTCATTTCTTGTTTTAGAAAGTTATGTTGATATGTTTATGGGCATAGCAGCTACATAAAAATTATGGTATGGCATATATAAATGACAAAACAGGAAATTGAATGCCATTTTCTTCAGTGAGTTCTCTGTCTTAATATCCTAGGCTTTTCTTTTTTTGATGTTTATCATCCCCACCATATTTATGCATATCAGCAAATTTCCTTTTGGCTACATCTGAAAGGCAGCTGCATATCTTAATGCAAAAATACACAGAACTGGTCTTGGACCTAACAGCTAAGGAAGGGTCAAAGATTAAGGGTATCAAGTTTTTTGAAGCAGCTAGTACAACTCATTTGAATTGAAGTAAGTGGGCAGACCGAAGGAGGCCATCAGCTGCAAAGCAGAAAGCTTTTCTAGCCGAGGACACTTGTTACTTGAGATGAATAATTCTTTGGAGCTTAGAAGCGTATTTCTTAATTGGGCTGTTTGAAGATCAGAGCTAAACAATCTATTTGCAACAAAGGACAGCAGATAACATAGGAAGCTGAAAGATACTGGTCCTGAAATTAAGTTTCCTTACCAATCTCGGAAAAAAGGGATCTTTTAGCAGCTTGGGCATTTTAATAAAATGTCAAAGAGTAAAGCACACAAAAAAGTTATAGCTCTGTGGGATTCAGTCCTTGATAAATGCTGTAAGAAAGCTTTTAATTCTACTAGGTTGCCCTATGTATCACTATGACCCAAACAGCTTCTAAGAAAACATTTACTTCAACCAAGCACACACACACACACACAAAGGTCAGCATGTCTCGTTGCAAAACAGAGAACTTCCCCAAATTTACAGAAGTTCCTTCTTTGTAATTAGACAGGTATTAGAAACCACAACATAATGCAACTGGCAGTTACGTAACACCCCATCTCCCCACACGTGCTTTAGAGGAAGATGCAAGAAACTTAAGCTAGCAATTATGAAGAAAGCCATAATAGTAACTCTTACCCCTAATTTCCTCAGCTGTAGTTAGGCTTTGAGTTTCTTCCTTGGTGGGACAATCCTGTTGTTGTACTGTCCCATGGTAACTGATGATATACAAATGAGACTTACCAACTCAGCTGGTAAATGTTTTACTTTTCAGTGACTGGCAACATTTCATTTAATATCTAAAACCCTACTTTGAAAATTCTAATATCTAAATGCAATAAATTATTATTCCCTCCACGTAGCCAAGTGCAAAAATCTATAGTATAACAATTCTAGTAAATTTTTCAGGGAAGAACATTTAATACATAGATTTGAGGACAAAAATCTCCTATACTTTAAAAGAGAAAAGAATATTAAGACAAGAATGATATTAAACATTTAAGTTAGCCATTGCTTCTCATGCAAAAGGGATATAAACATAAAATGAATTTTTTTTCCCAATTTAACAAACTGAAGAGCAATACCAGAGCTTTGTTTTTCTCTTGTGCAGTGGAGTATATGCCATTTTCAACTGACACTTGACTTTTTATTTCTGATCAATCTAATTCCTAGAGACTGATCACAACAAAACCAAATTTACACTGAGTAAAATTTTCTCTGAGTAAAAAGGTAAGAGGGTACTAGTCTCAGAATGGACATTACATGGAGAAATGAATATCCAGTATGAGCAGTATAATAAACATTGTAAAATTTTATTTTTTACACACAGACGTTGTAAATCTTACTACGAGTAGGAGTTATGTTTATTATAGACTTGCTTATCCCATTCTCCCAACACTACATAACTTCTACACGTAGAGACATTCAATTCACATTTAGCGAAGAAGTGGCAAAATGACTCTGTCGGAATGCCACAAAAATGCCACTGTAAATGGGAGAACGCATTGTTTAACCTACACACCTAATTCTGGTACCTATTTACATCATAGTTGTATGTCTGTTTAGTCTCAACAAAATGCTAGGAACGAACTGAAGTTTGCAAAGCTGATAAAATGTTTGATATGATTTTTATGATAAACGCCTCTTGTTGCACACTTTATAAAGTATATTGACAAACAGAAACCTAGGAGGTGCTTTTAAGAGCTGGGGCATCATCTCCTAGGTTAGGAATGAATTCTGAACAGTGTCAGCAATGGAGAGATACCAAGCAAATAGTAAATGTGCTGCACTGGATATGCCCCTGAAGGGTATAACTGTTACGAGACATAGGTTAAAATGTGCATTGAGCTGCTCATGCCTCTTGAGAACTCTCTACAGAAAACTAGTCTCTCAGAACGCATACTCACTGTTGAAAATTCATACTATTTACATAAGATTTTTATATCCTTTAGCAATCTTAATAAATGGCTAAATTTCTCTTCCCCCGTGTCTTTATGTTGCATAAGACAAAACACAATGACAGCAAATTAAAGTTCCTGAGCCTAAAAGTAAAGGTTTAAGCCCTAGCTCTAAAATAATGTTTTGCACTGTGAAAATATGTTTCTAAACTTTTTTCAGAAAACAAGAAAATAACCAAAATAAAAAGTTGGTTTTGCTTTTCAGAAACCGTTTTATGCCTCTTACCCAAAAGTTTGTATCCTTTTCTGTGGATTCTCTCATTTTTCTCCCCTTTGTCTAGTATAATTTCACTTTGCTGCAACATTACATTTCTGCTGCCAGCATATTTATTTCAAAAGGTCTTTTAGTCAACATAAGGACCAGAATTTTTTTTTCTGTATGACAATCTACAGAATTAACAATGAAAATAAAATACAAATCATAGACAACTTTCAGTTTCAAAATAATTTTTGAAATTAATCACGCTAGGTTTCTCTGACTATATCAAGCTTTCTGACAGCACCTTTTCCAGCCCTATTCTTTACACATAGTATAATGTCACAGTACAACATGCAACTGTGCTTCTATTATACACATTTGATCTTCAAAGTTCATTTCTCCCAAAGGACTAACTTTATCAATTATTGAGATTTTTTCCCATTGAATAAGAACTTCTATTGTATCTTGTAAATGTCCTGCTGCTGTCTTGGTGTGTATTTTATATACTAGCAAACTGGTATACTTAGGCTGAAGGACAACAGTATTAGAACTTCTTCTGGAATAAACTCTGTTTCTGTTGCATCTTGTTTGCTCTGTTGAGACAGTGCAAACAATGTCTTTAAAACTATTTACTTAATTCAGGAAAACAAAGTTGTCTCTTACATGCCCCAGATTAAGAGCAAGGGTCAGGAAAAAGAATAAAGTCAGATGTGCAACTTGCAGCCAGTCTACACATGCATTACATCACAAGAGAACAGAACATACGCAACAAAGTTTAAGGTACAAGAGAGCTGACACTGCTTTGTCTTGAGCTGGAGACATAAAATTGTGTAGTCATATTGGTGATTCAGATGGACGAAGAAGCCACACAGCTTCTGATGACCACACACTTCTTATACAGCTCTGTAAAAATGCCCCAATTACAGCTGGTACCTATATCAGTGAACTGACACTATGATTACTGACATTTCTTCCAAACCCAGATGCAGCATGAGTGGTTTCTGGATCTGTCCAATATTGTAATGGTACTACTCATGTAAGTTAGATTATTACAAGCTAGCAAATCATCATCAACTTGTAGTATTTAATTCCTAATCAACAAAAAGAGAAATTAATTTCAAAAACTATACAAGATGAGTAGCAACAAATAAAATGCTCAAATTAAATCATGCTTATTCTGTAGAGTACCGTTTAAGGAAATAAGAAATTCTAGCTTTGTGAACTAAAAATATTTTACATTAACTCCCATTCTTATGATAACAACAGGTTAGCACACGAAAAATGCATAACTGTATAGCTGAATGACCTGTATAGTCTGATTGATTCTCAGTCACAGTAAGGATGAAAATTTTCATCATTTAGTAGTAATAATACTGTTTTTATCGTAAATAATTCTTTGGAAATGAAAATTTCCTTCCATATTTCCTTCCATATAACAAGCATAATCTGTTGATTACAAGACTGCAAAAGAATTATTTTTATTCAGTCAAGATATTTTAGAAATCAGAAACTAAGTGCTTTAAGACAGATCAAAATAGGAGTTCCAGTTGCATTATATGGTGAACACATTAAATCTTAAAATACAGTCATTTTTAAAACAGCAAAAAAAGAAATCTTAGGAGGCTTCCAGTTCTTATTCCCCTCACAATGAAATCTTCTATAATGTCAGAAGACAACCTGGAGATGTTATGCTATATACATACTGTATATAAAATACATATATCGGGAGGGATAGAATATTTTGATCTTTTCGAACTTGAAATATTTTTGCAATAAGTTAGAAACATTCCAACCTTAAAGGTCAGGTCTTAATCCTAACTCCGTTGCTTGTTTCCTAGCAGCATGTGTTTCACTGTAATACATGAAAAGTCCATGGTACATCACTAAACCAGTCTGTGTATGTAAGTCTTATTGTCCAAGAACAAAGGATTAATATTTCTCCAGCTTTTAAGAAGAATGAGCATGCATATAGTAGAACACTTATATTCCACTCTTACTTAAGCCACTTTAAAAATAAAACATAGCCCAACATACTTATAACCCCTTTAATGCACTTGGAAAGCATCAGCTTAACAGCCTTCAAAACGGAAGTCCCTTCTTCCTCGAAAACAAGGATGACATGAAGCTATGCAATGCAAACATCCTCCAAGTTCCATCACACATCTCGTGCCTTGACAGAAGCAAAGCATCTAAAAAACTAAGTTCTCTGTCAATTTACGTATGTTCTTGGTAAAAATAGCAATTTGTAGTATTCATTAAGAACTTGATAAGGACACTGTGGATCACCAAACAGTTGTAAGATCATGACAGAACCCACTTCCTTCCTTAGCCTGATCTGGGCACGTATCAAGGACTTGAAAGGCAAAAGACTTTCTTAGCCTCTGACAGTTTGAGTTATACAGACTTTTTACCATCTCTCCTCTTGATAAATTGTGAAACAGTGATAACTATAAAAAAGTTTCTTTCTTTAGACCAATGAGATTATCTTGGAAGGAAATGTGCTTTTCTCCTACTTATCTCAAAACATCCCCAATCTGTTCTCCTAATTAACTAATACTGTTGCTATTCCCACTATACCTTTCGTTGGATTCTACATATGCATTTGCTAATGTACCCTTAGTTGTGTTCAGCAGCTCAAAATAGAATGACAGAGACCTAAATGAAACTACTCAGTTTAACAGGTCTTCATACAATTAAATGCTTGTGTTGATTGACAGCATGAGACTGATATACAAATTCAATAATAGAGTCTATATATTCTGAAGTAAAGTATTACCTACATTTTTTCCTGTAAACTGAGCGTAAAGCTTGCTTCATTGCTCTGTAAGCAAAAAAAGTAAAGTTAGATTTTTTTCCTTCAAAATTTTTGAGTTTTAAAATTACTCTTAGATTATTTCCAGTTCTCAACAGTCTCTTAACAGAAGAAATTACTATGGACTGAGATTGCAAAGGGGTAATAAAGGCAGGCACAAACTCTTTAAATTGATAATCTTACTTTTCAGCATTGACTAAATCTTTACGAATGCCTCAAAAGAAAAAGAAAACTCAACCTAAGAGAAGAAGAAAGATGAGCAAAATTCAGAATAATTATTCTATTCTATTGAATTCTGTTCAGACTAAGCAGTACAGTCTTTGGATCTTAAGGTTTCACCTTTATTTGATACTACTTCAGACATCTCACCACTAAGCGTTAGCTAAAAATTGTAATTTTATATATATATATAAAAACATATATATGTGTACAAATATACATATATATATACACACTTTTACTGATAGCATCCTAGGAGTGGAGTACTTTGCAGGAGGGTGCTTTCACTCAAGGTCTCAAGGAAACCATCACTGCTTGAGCTAAAACCCACCACAGTGCCTTCCGCGAGAAGTGAACCGAAATTCAGCTTTTCTGTTATTTGCAAACTATGTGGTTGACTGTCCATGATACCTCTTCCTTGGCATTGTGTCCCACCTCAAGATGGAGATAAGAGAAACATTCTATACTTAACCTCCTTGAAAGTCACAGCATTTCTTAACGAGGTGATGGGAGCCAAAATACTGTGCTGAAGAATGTGTTGCAAAGGCGTAACTACAACAACTGTACAAAAAGTGCTACTGCTCTTCATAGCATACATTACTACTGAGGGACAAAAAGTTTCTATTATATTTTTTAAAACAGTCACTCCTTCAGTTTCTGATTCTGAAATTATAAAACAATATTTTGGCAATTTTACAATCTTTGCATTATACTCAAGATTGTGCCAAGTTAATTCTGTCCTTTCAACTCTTCTTTAACAAAAATGCGCTCCATGGATTCTAAGCACATCACATTAGAATAAAATGCTTTCACTAGGATTTTCCATTTGCTATAGTATCTTGCAAGAAATGACGTACTGTCTGGTCATTTGACTTTGCAAATGGAAATGTTTTTCCATACATACAACATTCAAACATTCTTTTCAGAAAATGCTGCTCCTAGAGCTTCAAACTAATCAAGGAAGTAATGTTTTATGGCCAAGTCATCAATGGTAATTAAAATCACAAAGACAAACTTTTTGTCCATGCAGCTGAAGTATGTACAACTACATTGATGCAGTATGTAGTACGCATGAAGTACATATATATTTCAATGAATGTGTTTTCTTGGTTTTCTAGTCGTAGGTATCTCAATTTACCAGATATACTAAAACCAAACAAAAAATCCACAACAAAATCATACTTTAAAATGTTAGAATTGTGAAACAAGAATTAACGTGATTAATAAATTTTACATTTAAATATTTTCTGTTAAAACAGATTTACATACTGGCAGTATATATTGTTGCACAAAGGTGCTGGTCAAATACTGGCAAATAAGTACTGCAATACGAATGTTTGTATTTTAAAAAAAATTCTCAGAGTAGAAAGGTGGTCTACAGTTAAGAAATTAGACTCAGAAATAAGAAACCAAGCTTTATCCTTAGTTGTCCTTTTTTTTTTTTTTACATAACTGGGAGCAAGCACGTTATCTCTATGACTCAGATATTGTGTCTGTCCAGCAAGAAAACAGTATTTTACAGCAACAATGTTTAATAACAGTGCTTAATAACCTGCAACTGGAGTCCTTTATAAAGCAGGCAAAAGTATGCAAATTGTGCCTAGGACTATGTTATGAACCTTATCCTAAAGACATAATAGACCCAGATGAGAAAAACACTGTGACTCTCTTCGCCCACAGTAAAGAAGATTCAAATATAAGTGCCCATTATTACAAGAGAATTTTTAAAAAATTACAGAGAAACTTGTTATTTGGAAAAAACACTTTATAGCTTATTGTTCTAATCACTGATACTGTATGAACTATATAGTTAATTTGCTTGACTCAAAAGGCAAAATCCTTAAAAATGTTTTAATCACAAAATCTGTAAAGCATTTAAAAGTACTACAGTTCCCATTTTGTAACTCCAAACCCAAGGATACTCAGTCAAAACAGTAAAGGAAACAAAAGCTGAATTTCAGATACAGCCAGTTGTTACCTTGAAAATGCTAATCAGAGTAATACATTCATTAAACTGATTAGAATCTAGCAATTTGTCATATTTAAACCACTAGAAGGAAAAGAATGCAAATAGATTAATTAACCACTTAGTTAATTTAATCCTTATATAGAAAAAAACCCAGCTTGTTATCCTTTTCCCAAGAATTCACTTGTAATGTCTATCCTGTAATTAAAACTATTTTGTTGTATACAGTCAACATTAAGAGTTGGTTTTACTGGTGACTGAAGCTCTTTTCAAAGTGAGAAATTTTTTGGTAGTGAAACAGAACTTAAATTTCAGTTCTCTAAATACACAATATCATTAGCACTCACTTTAGGAAAAAAAAAAGGGGTTTAAATAGCATGCCAGCTGAAAGGATATAAAAGCTGTTAACATATCAATGAACTACACTGAAATACATATTCTAATACAGCCTAACACATCCCAGGCAAAAACATAACATTGGCTCTAATTTTAAAAGATATTGAGTATATAATATAGCAATATGCAATATTTCAAATACTTTTTTAATTTCAAGAGCTTTATTATATTAAAAATCTTAGATAGTAAGTTTCTTTTCATTTCTGCTCAAATTTCCAACATGATTCACCTGTATTTTAGACTAAAATGACTTTGACTATGGCAATAGGTGGGAGGACCATAGAGCCCTTAGTTCAGTTTCATTTCCTGTAAGACAGCATATTATTTAATTAAACAGCCATCTTCTCAGATATTAGAGTTTCCTGGGAATGTCATTTCTACCTAATGAAGACTGAGTGACAGATAGCATGTTTCTGTTATGTACTTCTCAGGAAAATATTAAATTCAAGACACAAGCTTAAAAGTGCCTGTGTTGGGTTTTTTTGTTTGGTTAGGATTTTTTTTTTTTTCCTTTTGTTTTGTTTTTTTTGTTTTGTTTTAAATAGTGGTAAATCAGTGATACTGATTTGGTATGGAAACACTATATAACCTGAAAGGGTAACAACGCCTTCCATGTTAAGTCAAGCAGTTCTGATAAACTTGTAGAGATGGTTACAAGATTCTCTTCTTATGTAGTATTAAAGCATTGCTATGGTATAACTATACACTCCTATGCCATCATTTCAACAGCTGTAAAAAAACCAAAAGCCCAATAGTTTTTAGAACACCAACTCTTTACCTTGGTTTAAAGAAAAAAGTCATAATTCACAACAGGAAGAAAAGATTAAAGAATAGATTCTAACTATTTAATATACATTAAATCCCCATCCCCCAGATTACGTCTGTTAATTTTGATTTAGGGTAAACCAGGTAGGTAAACCAACAGGTAAAACTAATAAATTTAGTCTCTTACTGTTAGTGTGCACTACAAACTCAGCAATTTAATGTTTAAAGGACACATCATGCTTTCTAAACTATAAATCTGTACATAAGTTTCAGATAAGCATTTAAAGTATGTGATTCAGAAAGAAAGGAAAAAAAAAATCAAAGTCTTAAAAACATCTTAGCTACAGTTTGATCCCGTCTCTTACCTTCACTTTTTCACAATGGCAGCCATATTTTTATGAGTGCATAAAAAGATAATGGCAAACGAAAACAGTTGCCTAAAATACTAGATAATTAGAGCAATGCATGTCCAGACTGATATTTCCAATTTTCCAGTACAAAAAAAACACAGGGTAAGATTTCCAAATGGTTTGGGCTTATTTCCATTCCTCTAAGACTCTGAATGCAGGTTCATTTTGGCAAAGTTTAAAATAACTTAGAAGTACTCCCTCCTCCTTCCCCCATCACATTAAAAAAACCAAAGATTATTTAAAGGGCAAGAACACTATTAAGAAGAAATTAATTATTTTAATAGTAATTATATTTCAACTTTATGCATTTTGAACCTCACCATCAAAAACAAGTATTTTGGAGAGTTTCTCTGAAACCCTTCAGATTTCTTCCTTTATGTATGCTTAAAAAGAATTTTCTCTACTTGATGTTCCCATTCACTGTTCAATAAGAGATGACCTTAAAATACCTTGTGATGTTTCTTGCTGCCACAGAAAGGACTGTGTTGTCATACAAGGACAATATGAGGTAATATATGGAAAAAAGAAAACAAACGGGAAAGAAAGAAACAAAGCTGAAAAGGCAGAAAAAGGCTTAAAGTTATATTCAAAACAGTATATGTACTTCACTACTAAATCAACATAATAGTTCATAATAGAAAGATTTTGCAATATTTTGATTTTCACTGGTTCCCAATTTTCTACTTTCCTTTTTCTCAGTTTAAGCAACAGAGATTGCTCAGTGTCAGTGTATTTGCACGGCCTCTGTAATTTGACCTTTCACACTTTCTGCTTCAGTGTTCCTGGCTCAAACAAAAATTGGACTTGCTGGCTTTAAAAAAAAAAACCCACGAAGAATATAATTTGGAAGATAAGATTTTGTCAAAGCAAAGTTTTATCGACATTTTGAATCTATTTTAGTGTAACAGGCTCTTTGAATCTACATTTTCCATAGGAGTTAAATAACAAATAATCCTGACTGAAACTAAAAAAAAAATTTTCCCAAAATTAAAATAAATTGATGTCTTGCTTCAGAGATCACTTACCAAAATCTTTGTAACATATACTTGATTTACCTTCACAAGTGATGAAACTAGTAGCTAACTGTATGAGCAACAGAGATGATACCATCACTAAAAACAGCTAAAAATGTAAGTCTTCTAAAATTCTATTTTGTATCCTCAAATCTAAGACAATGCACAAAAAATATTTATTCTTCTGACTCTTGATTACAATGAATGAAATTAGAATGAGAACAGAATGAATGATAAATGTAACACATAAAGCATAACACCACAGACGTGCCCAGCTCACGTTTGTGCTTGTGACAAAAGTAACTAAGTCTATTGTAGCTCAGGACTAGAATCATTACGTTCTTAAGCCTTACTTAGCAGTATAATCTACATCACAGCAATTCTAAAAATGTAATAATTCAAGTGTGATTATAGAGTGTAGATGCTGACAAGTGGTACAGAATACGGCCTGCATCACCTGGGACTTTATGAAAAACAATGTTTACAGAATATTGTATCTTTGAGATAAATTAAATCAGCGTAAGGTCTATATATCAGAGCAATGCACCTGCTCTGCTTACATCACTATAGCCTTACTAACATCGCTTTTTAAAAAAAGAATGGATGTGGCCTTGCCAAATACATCAGGTCTTATTTTGCTAAACAACGTTTCTTTGTTGACTATCCATGTCTTCTCTCAAGTAGCAGTATATTATCCTGAAATAAAAGAACTGTGCAGACTCCATGTCTCACTGCTGTACCACACCATGTCTAGCTTCTATACATTTCAATACATTCCAAGAAAGATTTTCCTGGAAGAGCTATGTTCCAGAATTTATTTATACTAAGTTTCCTCTCTGTACTCATTCCCAGAGTATAAGTGAGCCTTAATGTAACAGAAAAATATATACTTTTGTATAGAAGGTAAATATTAAAGCATTTAATATCTGTTACCTAAAACCACATAGTCTTAACACCTTCAATTAAAAAATTATGACAAAATTACCATACCTGTAATATTTTAAAGGGATTTAAGCAATAACAAACAAAAAAAGATTGCTACAGCTTAATGTTGCTTTTTCGTTCAATCAGCTACTGTAACTGCACTATATATACATAGGATTAGCTGTCTTCAGAACCAAATTCAAGATTACACATACTCTGGCACACTGACAAATACGGCCAAAGCTAGTGAAATCTCACAAATACAAGATGGAAAGATCAAGAAAGGAACACACACAGGTAAATAAAGGCCAGGGCCTGAGCTCAACAGTCAGTGCTATTCACCTAGTTAATATATATTTTTGAAATAAACATGATATGTTCCAAGATAATAGCTCCCAAGCAGTTGAATCTATCCTTCTGAGCTAAGGCTGACAAAATAAAACACTAAAAACAATTGCAATCAGAAATTAAGAATTCAGATATACACCAAAGAGAAAATAAATTACTATTATTTATGCATGAGATACAGTTTGATCACAAAATTAAGAGGGAGTGGATATGGTAAAAGATTTAAGAGGTTTGGGTATGAATGGAAATTTTTTCCTTGTGGAAAATAAAAAAAAAATTGTAAGCAAGCATCTTGACTATGTTTTCCAAAAATGCTGATGTTCTACTGTTGATGAAAAGACAGAGCTGATACTTTCTTTTGACTAAACCAACAAGCAATAAAGCAAATCTAAGTCTACAAGACCAATGGATGCCCCCAAGATCAAATATAGACTTTCACTGATTTGTATGATAAGCTTTTCAGACTACCCGATCTGGCTAGACCATATAAAACTGGATAAATGAAAGAAATTTGGGCCAGGACTTGGGTGAAATTCAGGAAGACTGTATTTCTCCTAACTTCAAACATTTCCCTGTAATAATAATAATAATATCCTTGTGATTTGACCTAATTTTGAAATAGTTCTGTAAGAACACCTCGACATGCTCAGTGATTCCAGAATGCAAATTAAACTCAGTTAAGAAACTGGAATTTATACCTTTTATTTCCTCAGACCTTTGTTAAAATATTGAATACTTAGTGCAATGCTATTAAAATCAATTTGATTATGAGATCAAAATCACTTCAAGAGGAGAAATCTGAGAAATTTTTATCTAAATTGTTACTTACTGAAATATCCCATTGGGTGGCATGTTAGACAACTAACTTGTTAAGTAGTGAACTGCATCCAAAATACAAATCTGCAAACCTGAAATGAGAACCCACATCCTCTTCAGTTCTTAGTTATTTATAAATATTGCTAGACTTCTGAATTTCTCAACTCTCCAGGATGGTACACTTATCAAGAAGGGAGGACAACTGCAGCCAATCTTGATGCATCACCAGAGAGCTATGAAACTTCTGCTACTCTGTAACCAATCCTGAAACTCTATACTATATTACTGTATATTCCTTCATTCGCTATTCTCTCATTCATGAATTTTTATGTTAGCTTACTTGTATTTGTCAGGATTATACCACGTAGACAGCCAGTTTACCACCACAGGTAGGACTGTGATAATGTTAACACTTCTACAGAAATTCATAAGGAGGATCCAAAAGCCTACAATATCTTAGATATTTACAAATGCTTTGGTGAAGAGGGGAAGAGACAAAAAACTACATAGTTAAGAGTTTTAGTAGACCTATTTAAGTTTATAAAACTCCCTGAAACATGTTCATCAATAACGCAATTTAAATATTCATGCTACCTACTTTCGGTATGTCCACCATAAAAAGAACCACCTATGTTGACATGACTGTGAAACAAGCCAATTAAATTCACAGGTAGATTATAAGTCCATTATTCTTGCATACACTGTCACATCTGCTGTCATTTAATTCAGAGGCACAAGAAAATGGTATTGAATACCAAGTCAACCTGCCTATTTCTTAGTGCATTAATAAAAAGATCTCAAAACTTTGTTCAATGTTTGTAAACATTATTATGAATTTCTGATTCCGGCTTCAAATTCAAAATTGGTATAAAAAACAATTGGTAAAAAAAAAAAACACATAAAATTTCCTTCCTTGGCATCAGGTAAATGAAATTAAATGATCCCAAGGCTATTCCACTTCCTCTGTGTACCAACAAAGCCACAAAATTTTCTAAGGCTCCCAGTTTTATAATCATATTCCTAGTCTTCATACTAAGCTCACTCATGAAGAAAAGTGAGTCTACAGACCAACATCTATGAAACAGTACTAACTATCCCTTTCAATAATTACCCCTTTGTCACTCAGAGTAGCACATTTCTTACTCTAATGTATAGTTCTTATATTTAATCATCACATTTACATTAGTCATTTCCTACATAGTCCCATGTTGAATGCTATACAGATGACACCCATCCTTGTCTTCTGTTACATCTATCAGTTATTTGGTAACTACCAGCTATCTTACCAAATGAATGAAATACCAGGAAGTTGGGCTCAGATTACCTGTAGTAAATCTCAATTGTATTTTATTTCCCTGTCTCTAATTATTCATTCAGTAAATGTTCGTTCTAAAGTCTTGAATACTGTTAAGAGTAGAGGACCTACTGCTGGAAGGCCTGTGACACCACAGCAGCTAAAGCTAAATAAATACACTGGCACTGGGCCAAATCATGATAACTTCATCTGTATCCACAAAACCTGTTGACTATCAGATCTAATCAAATTAGAATGTGATGAAGTGAATCATAAATTTGCACACATGAAGGCTATTCTTAATTGTGTACATGATTAATTGGTTTTGTAAATGGAAGTGCCTGCTTCCCTCCTCCAACACTGTTTTTGTGGCAGTGTCCAAAAAAACCAAGAAGCAAAAAAAAAAAAAAACAAACCCAAAAAAAACAAACAAAAAAAAAACCCACCACCTTATAAGACCAGGTTTCAAATTATACCTCATTAAAATAAGGTGGAGTGTAAAGAGCCAATAAGGTGCTTGATAGTTACCAACGAACACTCCTGACTCCCTATTTCCCTATAAAACAGTAAACTCCATTACCATTAATTGTTTAAATCAGAAATAATTAAAAAAAAATCTTTTATGAATACTTCTAAGTGAAGACAGCAAGGAGGCTATTCTGGAAAAATCCACCAACAGCAGCCAAAGTTACCTATCTTCATCTGCTGCTATCTTCATACCTATGCAGCTCTGGATCCTCAGCATGTGCCTGTGTCCTGACCCCAGGCCTTAAACTTTACACTGGCCTGCATTGTCAGCATCCTGTCATCTCTTTGTAAGTCCTATTTCTCATCCTGTATTTGGTGGAATTTTAAAGCATGTTTACTGTTTTGTGCTACATAGAAAACTTTAACAACTATGTAACTGCTATTTCCTTTTTCTTACCTACTTTTAACCAGCATCCATCTCTAGAAGTACACAGAAGAGAACATAATTGACTTAGAATTCCAGAAATTATAATATGTCAAGTAACAAATGGAACTGAGCATATTTGTAGGGAAAAAAGAAATGGCCTTTATAAATAGAAGGTATGAGATTACATACTATTTTTTGTACTCAGTGAATAGCATTACTTTTTACCACTCTTTTCAGTTTAATAATTTCCCATAATAACTTTGTCTATAGCTTGAAATTCAAATGCAGGCTGTGAATTTTTCCACAAAGCCTAAACCAAATTAGGTACAATAGAATTAAAAACTAAATATGGTTTGCTTTATTTCCTATGCACTTTAAAATTAAAATTAAAAAAGGCAAATAAGGCCTCAGGGAGATCATCTTAGCAGAAAATTATTCAAATATAAGAACACTAAAACACTATTAATATTATATCAGGGTCTTGGTGCTATCATTTTAAACAAATGAAGGATAACAATAGAAACATTCAAGCTTGAAAGATCAAAGCATGTTCTCTTTCAAAGTTCTTTGTAAGTAGAGGAAGAAAAATCTTGACAGGATCTTACTATTCTTGTAAAGCAAATAACCTGCATTGTTCTATAAAATATTTACAAGAATGCTTTTATTTGTTATTGCTATTGTTGTTTTGCTATTGTTTTATTTTTATTACAATATTTCACAAAACATTTTCAATAATAATTAAGTCAGCTACCAGAAGCTATAACTACACTTACTTAAAAGTTTACTCTTACCTAATCTGAGTCTACATCAACCTAAATATAAAATGACTACTAACAAAATGATTAAAGAGAGTACTTATTCTGCCTGACAAAAAAATTAGCCCATCATTACCAGTATTGAGTCCTGAATGAAGGCCAGAACAAATTTTTTAAAGAAAACACGAGAAAAGAAAACCTAGGAGGTGACACCTTCCGTTGGAAACTGAGGTAACAGAATACAATGGAAAACCGTACCATGACACAGTGAGGTATGCAAACAGTAGTCTAACATACTACATAAAAAGATGTAAACCAGATGACAAGTCAGTCCTATTTATAGACTACATCAACCCATAAGGCATCTTAATAGTTCTCACGGTTTACCTACATGCAAACTTTCAGTAAAAGTACTTTATTCTCCTCCATAGATCAGGTTAGTGTCAGCCATTTATAGATGCCAAAATACAATCTCCTCACCATGTAGCCTTCCATTTTTTCAGGCTTAGTTAGATCCTCCAAGAAAATTTTAAATGAAAGAGGTGGAACCAAGGAATCTATTTCAATATGGAAATTCTGATCTCTGGACCCTGTATCAATTAGCCGGTTTTCTCAGTGATCATTTTCATGCATTGGTTTCGTCTCTTTTTCCTTTGATCACGTTCCTTCTACATCTACCTGTAAGATTTCCAGCTATACGCATTTCCCTGATGTGTTCGGAAACTTAATCTTCTGCTGGGACAGTACCTTAGAGGGAGAGTGTGAGCAAGCGTACACACGTATGCATGCACTGGAGAAGCAATACTCTCAAAACATTCAGTGTGGGTCTTGAGATAATGTTAAGCCTTAAAGCCAAGAATTAACCTCATACGACATTTCCTTCCTCCTCTCTTCTCATATAAAAACTTCTGGCTCCAGTACCTTTCGTTACGGAATTCTCAACATTAGCTATATTACGCTTTTTATTCTACCATTATGCTTTTAGACAATGATACCTAGGGACAGAAAGTTATCACCAATTATTACTATTATGGGAATATCATAGAATCATGGAATGGTTTGGATTGGAAGGAACCTTTAAAGGTCTTCTACTCCAACCTTCCTGCAATGAGCAGGGACATCTTCAACTAGATCAGGTTGCTCAGAGCCCCGTCCAACCTGACCTTGAATGTTTCCAGGAATGGGGCATCTACCACCTCTCTGGGCAACCTGTTCCAGTGTTTCACCACCCTCATTGTAAAAAATTTCTTTCTTACACCTAGTCTAAATCTACCCTTTTTTAGTTTAAAACCATTACCCTTGTCCTATCACTACAGGCCCTACTAAAAGGCTGTCCCCATCTTTCTTATAAGCCCCCTTTAAGTATTGAAAGGCTGCAATAAGGTCTCCCCAGAGCTTTCTCTTCTCCAGGCTAAACAACCCCAACTCTCTCAGCCTGTCCTCATAGGAGAGATGTTCCATCCCTCTGATCATTTTTGTGGCCCTCCTCTGGACCCGCTCCAACAGACCCATGTCTTTCTTCTACTGAGAACTCCAGAGCTGGAGACAGTACTCCAGGTGGGTCTCATCAGAGCAGAGTAGACAGGCAGAATTACCTCCCTCAACCTGCTGGTCATGCTTCTTTTGATGCAGCCCACAATACAGTTGGCTTTCTGGGCTGCAAGCACACATTGTTGGCTCACATCCAGCTTTTCATCCACCAGCACCCTCAAGTCCTTCTCAGCCAGGCTGCTCTCAATACCTTCATCCCCCAGCCTGTATTAATACTGGGGGTTGCCCTGACCCAGGTGCAGGACCTTGCACTTGGCCTTGTTGAACCTCATGAGGTTCACATGGGCCCACTTCTCGAGTTTGTCCAGGTCCCTTTGGATAGCATCCCATCCCTCAGGCATGTCAACCGCACCACTTTAGGTAACACAATTCCCATAAGATATTAAGAGACATATCAAGGTTTTAGACTGGGCAAAAAGAAACAAGGTTGGAATAGAAGTTAATGATATTGACAACACTGAGATGGTAACCGTTTTGCCCACTACCCTCTGGCCGTGACCATTCAGCCAATTCCTTATCCACTGAATAGTCCATCCACCAAATCAATATCTCTCCAATTTTGAGAGAAGGATTATGTGGGGGACTATGTCAAAGGCATGCATTGATAACTTAATTCTGGTTTTGCTCAGATCCATCACGTATGAGTCAGCATACAGTGCACAATTTCTAAGTAATTTTCCAAGCACTTAATAAAATCATAGAATCATAGAATCAT
>NW_009223700.1:28805-32500 GCF_000690835.1 Fulmarus glacialis | reverse complement strand
GAGGGAGGAGAGGGAGTTTGGGGAGCTTGGTAGAGCTAAATGCAAGGTTTGTGAAGTCGTAGAGGAGTCGGTCTAAGCCTAATCTTAAATCTGAGGCTAAGCAATTAGTTACCAGATCTACTGGCATGAAGTGATCTGTACTATAACACAAGGTCAAAGCAAAAGAAGGGATCTCTTTATGAGCACCGAGCCTCATCCCCCTGCTGTATCTGCTCTCCTCCTATATGAATTACAATTTTCCACTAAGTCCTAGAGAACCCTAAAAGCTCTGTTGCTGCAAAACCACTGCAGTGGCTGGGGGTGATGTCTACGCTGGCTGAATTCATTGTATTTAGCGTAAGAGCCAGAGGGTGCAGTTACTACAAGGAATCCCACAGCAAAAGCCTTCCAAAAATACCAATGTGCCATGTCCAATCTTGACATCTCTTCACCACCGAAGCGTGGTGAGGCTTTTCCACGCTATTCTCACCTGGAAAGAAGCTGCTCAGCACATGAGATGGACACACGTGCCCTGGTAGGAGATCAGCTGCCCTGGTCCTGCCTGTTTTCTCACCCAGCCGGGAAACTCGGGGCTCAGCAGTTCGGAAGACATCAATTCTGGCCAATGAAACCCACCACCACCACATTTTGGAGAACACAGGCCCAGCAGGAAAGCAGGGAAGCTCTGTGCCTGGCACAGACCCTGTCACCAGCCTTACAAATGCTTGTTGCAGATTAGCTGCTACCAGACCGGGCTCCCAACAGGACATCTGCAGCTTCTGTTCGGCTTCTGGCCACGGATCTAAGCTCTAGTGCATGGGGGTCATGAGGCATAGCGAGGCCTTCAAGGCACGAGCACAGGTCTAAAAATACTCTCTAACCCCGATAACACCGATACAGAGCCCTCCTTCTTTGATGTGCAGCCCCTCACGCATGTTCCCAGACAAGAGCCAGTGGAAAATTTGCTGAAATTCCAGCTGGAAGTTGTCAGACAGTTGGTGGAAACCCCCTGACCTCAAGTGCTGGCTTCAGCCCTACGGGATTTTTTTCCCTCCTCGCTGGATGCGACTCTCCCAGCAGGAAACCTCACAGCAGACCCACAGGGAGCACAGAAATCCCGGTGCTCCCGTCTCTGTGCTCTACCAGGCCCCCCTCCGCGGTAAACCATCTTACACTGTAAATATTTTAAAAGCCCAGCAGGGCTGTTGAGTATGTTTTGCTGTTGTTATGGATCCGGCTCCAGCAGGAGAGGTCTAATAATAGTCACTGTACCCTGGAATGAAAGGGCAAGGGGCACTGCACGGCGTGGAGAGCTCGAAGACGACTGTACAAACTTCATGCCCTGGTCCCTGCAGGTTGGCAATGAAGGGATGCAATGCATGAGCAGAAGAAGGGGTCGCATCTCCGTTCCTTGGCAGAACTTTGAAATTTCACCCCAGAAACACAGCAAGGTTTAGCTTGGCTTCATGGCTTTATGATTCCAGAAGTTTGGGGGCCAAAAGAGAGCATTAGATCCTCTGGTGTGACACCAAGCAGGCAGGAGAGCCTGTCCCCGGCCGGGCTGTGGGACCAGAGAGCCATCTCCAACCAGAACCCGCAGCTGTTGGTCCCAACTGCCGCTGGCAACGGGCTGGCACGGGGCCACAGCCGGGCAGCAGCACCCCGGGACGTGAGTCTGCTGGGGCTCCTGCCCCCGGGGACCCCAGCGTCCCAGTCCCTGCCCTCGGGGGCTGCCTGCTGCGGCCACAGAGGTGGCCGAGGTGCCGGGCTCTCTGCCCTGGGTGTCCCGGGGGATAGCACGGCAGGCTGAGCAACTGCTCCTGCTTGCCTCCGAGGAACAGGGAGGTCTCTAAAGGAAAGCAGGGTGGGATCAGGCAATGATTCAGGCTTAGTTAAGCAGGGAAATCCATTGCTGTGTTTAACCTTTGAACCTCCTTCCTTACAGCAGCCCAGGTGTGCTGTGCTGGCTACCCTGAGGGGCAAGGATGTCTAAGCAGGGGGCTAAGCCGCCTTATGCCCAAAAGTGCCACGGATGCCATGCAGAGACGAACAGGACTTTCTCTGACCTAGAGGCCCTTTGCGCTCGCTGCAAAGGTGGGTTAGGAGGAGAGGAAAATACTGAGGAAAGCAAGAGGTAAGAGAGGCAGAGCAGAGAGGAGCAAAGTAGGCAGCGGAGGGGAAGCAAGCTAAATTCAGCACAGCCTGCTGATAGCCAGCATCAGTGCAGAGTCCAAAAATAGCCCTTCCTAGCCATAAAAAGCTTACAGTTTAACCTAGACAAGGGACAGATGCAATATCGTGCAAAGGGTTTCCTTGAAACTGGAGTCCGGCGCTGGGTGTGACTGTAACATCCATCCGATCCCTCGGAGTTAGACCCCGGCCGCTGGCTCGTGTCGCAGGGCTTGTGTTTGCTCTGCAGGCGCACGGCCCTGTGCTGAGTTTAACCTGCCCGTGACGATTCCAGGTCATTTGTCTGCCACTTACATTATTTGCAGTAACTGTTTGCTTGTAGTCCCTGAGATCTGGGCTGTGGAGAAGCAGGCAAGGGGGGAAATGGGAATTAACTCCTGGCTTGTCAGTGGGACCAAGAGGGGCATTGAGCTGACCCAAGAGAAATGCCTTAGTTTCTTCTACCAAAGGGCAGAAGAAACATTTAACCCTTTAATTTCTTAGCATCCACCTTCTAAATGGGTAAAATTCAGCCCCGGTGCGCGTAGGGCTGGTTTAGCTGCAGCCCCCCAGAGCAGAGCCAGCTGCTCCGTCAGCTGCTGGGGGACTTCCCTGGAAAATGCCAGCGAGCCCAGCTGCGGTCCGACAGCAAAACCAGCTCCGGAAGCTGAGTCCACGCCAAGACTGTTACAGCTCCAGATTTTTTAGTCCTCATAAGACACTATGGAAAAATAAGTCCAGGCCAAATGGCAGGTTTGGCAGAGCCAAGTTATTTCAGCAGGGCACGGGAGCAGAGGCAGCTCTGGGGACGCGTCTGGTGTCTGTGGCAGCTTGTGAGGGGCTTCTTCACTTGTGGCCAGCTGCCCTGGGACAAGCAGCACCCTGTCCCCACGGTGGAGGGAACACAGCCTCTCTCCAAGCAGCACAGAAAAGCTTTTCAGGAGTGTGCAACAGGCAGCAGGTCCCAGCCCCCTGCCCATGGCCTTTGCCACCGTGCCACGCGTCCCCTGCCCCATCCCTGCAGGCTGGCACGCTGCGCCGAGGGCGCAGGGACTGTTTCTGTTACCGCCAGCAGCAAGGAGGGAAGGGAGGCAGGAAATGACCTTCTGTGGACAAGTTGAATCATCTCTTTGAAGCACCCTGGAAACCCTTGCGCGGTGTATTTGTGTGCTGTGGGCTTATTCCTGCAACGCCTGGCAAAAGCCGGCACATCATTCCCTCCCGCTGGCCCACGCATGAAAATCCGAAGGTGGGGAGCCGGTGGGTGATGCACCCCCCTTTGCACCCCCCTGCCACCGTCACTGTCCACGGTGATGCAGTTTCAGGTTGAACTATGTGGGCAGGAGGGAAGGTGGTTCCTTTCTTGTCCCTGGCAGATGTTAAAAGATGTTTCCACTGACTAAAAACCCACTGAACTGTTTTGCACCTGCCTGGAAATGTGGAAATGCTCTTTGAAAAATCAGGTTTTTCTATCAAAAATTGAGGGGACCGCTGCCATCACCTCCTTGGCCCAAGGAGGTAGAGGCTGGGGGGTCTCTGGCACGTGG
>NW_009223700.1:16055-28793 GCF_000690835.1 Fulmarus glacialis | reverse complement strand
TGGAGTGTCTCTGCCAGCTGGGAGGGATATCTGCCTGCAAGGCTTTTGAGAGCTGCGCACCTTGAAAATCCCGAAGGAACTGCACAAATTTGAAAGCTCTGCTCATAAGTCCGCCCTCTCCAGCTCTTTGCATGGAGAGCTGAAGGCAGGAACCCTCCCAGCCACGGAAAATAAATAAATCACACGCGCCATCTCCCGGCCACCGAGCCGGGACCCAAACCTGCCCTGAGCAGGACCTGCTTCTGCACACTTGGTTCCTTCCCCTATTTTAGATCAAGATCCCGTCCTTTTCCCACTTAGTCACTTGGCACAGCGCTGCCGCAGCTGAGCACATCTACCGTTGGCAGCTACATCAAGGGACACCGGGAAGATGCTGCATCCCGGGGGCTGGTCGGCTCCTGCTCTCCGGTTTGTGGAGTCCATCCTATGAACCGGGTGGTCCAGCCCCTGGTGCAAGGGCAGGCGGACTCCTGAGCATATCAGCGCTGAACTGGCCTCACTGATGGGGAGGTAGACCCAGGCTGGTGTGGACTGCTCTTAGGGAAGCCTCCCAAGTCCGTGTGACATCTCTCCGGCAGCTACAGAAGGTCAGCAGCCTCTGGGTTCCAATGAGCTGCGAGGAGGACTTGTCTGGGAATGAGGGATGCTCGTCCTGTCCCGGGGAAAAGGTGCTTTGCTCACTGAGATCAGCCAGCCTGCCGCATCCAGAGCCGCCACCTCTTCCCGGGAAGGGCAAGCCTGGAAAGGAAGGAGGGAAAATGAGGAAAAACAACAACTGGGATCTCTTCCTGGGGCAAAGGATGCAGCTTTTCCCGGGGCTCATGTAACAGAGGCTAGATGGATGCCAAGCCCTGGGAGGAGGCGGGTGTTTGCAAGGATTTGCTGGGTTTGGAGAAGCAGGTTCTCCTGCGAGGTCTGAGTGGGCCAAGCCCCACGTCCCACCAGCGAGCCGGTGCCAGCGCTCCCTGAGCTGGCGTCAGCACCAAGAGAGGAGACCCTGGGACTACCAAAACATTCTGGGTTTATGAAGGTTGGAGGTTACTGCACCCTCTCAGTCTCAGGAAAGGGGAGAATTTAACCTCTTTTATCCTGGCTGTTGCATCTTCGTCAGCATCTTCTTTCTACTGCCATAACATTGGGGATTACAGAGTGAGGAGTGCGATTCCTGCCCAGGCTGGTGGTCTGCCAGCAGATTTCCCTGTGAAGATCAATATTAAACAGGATTTGTACATGAGCTAAGCAAATGTCTCAATGGGACATTAACCCCAAGACACAAAAGCAAGTAAATGACAAGAAATTGAATTTTTTTTTAATTACACACGCGCGTTTCTAATCGGGACCTCCTTCTAGTATCGCCAACATCAGCAGGGCTAAAGGCATTTTTTAGTGGGCAAAATTGGAGATAAGACAACTATTAATCTCTAATTGCCACACAGAAAAACAGAGTTGCCAAACTGACTAAACAGGAGCAGGAACCAAGAGCACCAGGTTTCCAGCGCAGAGGCAGCGTGCGCTCGCTAGCTCTGTGCCCGGGAGCCACGGCACCTGCGATGCGTTCCCCGAGCTGCTGAGGTCCCTGGACTCTGTGTGCTGTACAAACGCTGGCCAGTCAAACCGTCAGCTAAAATGAAAACCCAACAACTTAAGGACTCATCGGGCTGAACGAAGAGCTGGCTCGCAGCGGTGCTTGCGGGTGACGAGCGGCGGCTCCAAGCCTTTCTCCGTGCTCTGAGCTTGGCACAGACACAAGCCTGGAGTGAAGGGATCCAAACATCTCACAGAAGGGCTGATTTTCTCATGTTAAAGTGCTTATCTCAAAGCAGTCCAGCCCAACACTTTTTCAGTGACATCCCACAACCGGTGGAGGCCGGTACTGATCCAAAGCCCCACACCTATAAAATACTCCCCTGCTCCCCGAGCTTTCCAGTGGGTATCCATCGGGGCCCTGATCGTTTCCCATTACAAATTCAGGTTGGATCAGCACCCCATCCCCCCACGCAGTGAGCCAAATTTGGCCTCTGTTTAAAGCTCCCATGGCATGTTGAGGAGGAAGGAAGGCTTTTTCTGTAATGCTTTTTCTGTAGGAAAAAGCTGCTGCAAGCGACCTTGCAGCTCCTAAAGGAGAAGGCCAGAAACTCAAAAGGAGAGGGAAATCCCTTCTCTGCCTTGCTTTGCAATGGGAAGACAGAACAAGGGCTGGTAAGGCAGCTGGGATGGATCCTTTCTGCCTACCTCCCCTCACCCAGCACAGTGGGTCACCCAGCACAGTGGGTCACCCAGCACGGTGGGTCACCAGCATGGTGGGTCACCAGCATGGTGGGTCACCCAGCACCATGGGTCACCAGCACAGTGGGTCACCCAGCACGGTGGGTCACCCAGCACCACGGGTCACCCAGCACGCCGCCCCACGTGACAGGGTTGATATCTGAGATTTCAGTAGCTGCTGTTAGAGGAACCGGAGCAGAGTTACAGGGACTATTTTTTTGTGCTGTAATTTAACGCCACGGAGTAACCTAACCTGGAGGGAGCCACGACTCGAGGCTTGCCGAGCATCCTTGACCTCACAGCTGTGTTTTCTCCGCAGCGTTTTGCAGGCGTATAGAGATGCAATGGAGGTAGAGTCCAGCACGTACACCGACTTTATTTCCTGCGATCGGGCTGGTCGGAGGAACGCTGTCCACGACATCCAACGAGATGCAACCACCATCAGCATGCGCAAGCTGACCGAGGACCTAGGTGACCTCGCCGTTGAAGGAGCAGGTGAGCTGCCGCAGACACCAGTAAGCCCAGCTCCTGGCACCCAGGCTGGAAGGGCAAGGCACGAATTGGCAGCGCAGCTGACCCATGCTGTCTCTGGGAGCATCACACATGCTCAGGAGGAACATCTCATTCCTCGCTGCAGTCAGTGCCTTCATGCTCGGTGGGTACTCAGCTAGTGGGAGACTCCCCAGGCCGAGGGGCTCTTGCAGTGAACGGGATGGTCCCGGGGTTCCCGGCACACGAGCCCTGCACGCTCCAGCCAAGGCCCTTTGCTTGGCTGGTTTGTAGAGGCACCGGTGCTTAAACAAGACATGGACTGACCAAGAGCCTTCCCAGGGCAAATTACACATCAGGTATACCTTAGGCTTTATAAAAATCAAGTGTGGGGCAGGTTGTGGTTTGCTTTTTCTTCGTTGGTTGGTTTTGTTTTTTTTTTAAAAATCAGCCTTCAAATAGTTCCACAGTTTTTTGAATAACAACAGAAACAATTTTAAACACCACCAGCCATCTCTAAATGTTCCCCCGTAGCCCAAACATGGCAGCAGTATCACCCTGCTCGATACATGCCGACCAGCTGACTACAACCAGCGTAAATCCTCCGTTCAGAGCCCAAGCAAACCAGCCAGTCTGATTTCACTAACAAGCCACAAAACATACAGCATCACTGCAGGAGATGATAAACTCATTTTTTGCTCTTTCTCTTTTACTCCTCCAACCTACAACCTGTAACTATAAAAATACTTTAAAACACATTACCCCAACGTGTCCATACTAGCACACGTCCATCCACCCGTCCATAAGAAGCACTAATTAGAGCTCTTCCAACAGAGAGCAACTCAGTTAGCTGCCCGGCTGTGGGGCAGACATTCCTGGAGCAGTTGCCATTACAGGTTAGACGAGGAGAGCACATCCCTGCCCCGAGGCTCCCTCCCAGCATCACCAAACATGTTGAGAAGCGTTTGTACTCCAGGAACATGAAGGGAGGACCCAATACTCTTAAGCCAAATGTCTGGCCACAGGAGGGTAGCGAGAGCTCTTCAGGTGGCAATGTGAATAAAATCAGCTATAGCAGTTTACTGATCGCTTGTGTCCTCAGCAGAGTGTAACCGTGCTTTCTTCCCAATCCTTCCTTCTGCAGAAAGCCAAAGAGATGCCACTTCTTCTGAGAACGACCCTGGAGCAAGACCAAAGGGGCAAGAAAACAGCCCCTCCCCATGACAGCGTATAGGGGGTGGGATGGGCAGGAGGAGGGCCTTGCTGTGAACATTAAACAAGAATTTGCTGTTGAATCCGCGGACAAAAGCCCACCTGGAACAGCAAGTTGTCTGTCAAATGCCTCTGCTGCAACCATTTTTGTTTAGAGAGCCACAAGATGCTGTGCAAGGACTGGCACCTCCAAAAGACTTCTGCTCCCATCCCTAACGATTTAGGGCAACACTGCCGTGGTTGTAGTGATATGAGCCATTCTCAAGATGCCTTAGCTGCGATTTTCCCCTAGGGGAAAAAACGATTTCAATAATAATAGACACATCAGACTTTCCTGTCCAAGGTACCTCCCTCCTTTGCAAATTTAGACTATTATTTATTCTGTTTCCATAGATTAGAAATTTAGATTACTGGTTTTTCTAAGCCTCACCCTCATCTGCATCTTAGACCTGACCTGGCCTCTGGACTGTCCGTGCGGCCCCTCGTCAGGGTGGGCAGTGGGGAAGGAGCCGGCCAGTCCCGCTGCCTTCATGTCAAGCACCACTCACCTGTGCTGCTGCCGCTTAGCATCAGGAAAGGACCAAAGCACAGCTCTGTGGGGACGAGCTCCACCTACAGACCCAGCAGCACCAGCCGCAGGCATCTTTTTCTTCGGGTTTTAGCATTTTAAGATACTGTTAAGGGGAGGGGAGAAACATTTTGCTGGTTTGACTGTTGAAATTCAGGCTTAACTTTGCAAGCTGTTAGCTGAGATGATCTCTGGCAGGATCTCACACCATTCTCTCTTTTAGGAGACATGTTTTGTGTTAAAGATGGTTTGATAAAACTATATAAGCTGTTGGAATAAATAACACAGCCTTCAAGTACTGAAGGTGTTTTTCTCTGCCTGGATGTTTCTTCTTCCTCTGTTTTGCCTTGTAGCTGGTTGAGCTGCAGGGTGGTTACACCAGCTTCCCCTAACAGAGAGATACGGAGCTGTATTACAGGTCCCTTCCATCTGGGTCTGTGAAACCCCACGGGTTTGCAGCACCCAGGTGGAAGCAGATGTAGCTGGGCACAGAAAATGCTAAAAGTCTGCCCCTGCTTTTCCGGGTTTGCTGCCAGGCAGTGATTTTCCCATGGGTGTTTCATACCCTGGAGGTATTTAAAAGACGTGTAGATGTGGTGCTTAGGGACATGGTTTAGTGGGGCACTTGGCAGTGCTAGGTTAAGGGTTGGACTCGATGAGCTTAGAGGTCTTTTCCAATCTAAACGATTCTATGATTCTATGATCCCCCTGTGGGAGCACGGCTCCCCTCCACATTGCTACCCCAGAAGTCAAGCACAAGGCTGGCTTGGGACTGGGTGGAGTGGCCCAGACACCAGCAGAAGAGGTGCCGGTGGGAAGAGGCATCTTCCCTCTGCAGCTGCGAGGACATCGCTGGCGTTTCACCCAGCCCGGGCAGAGCCGATCCTGCCGGAGCTGCGGGAAGCAGCTACAGCCCGGCTGGGATCAATGGCTGGGGCAGGGACAAGGCAGAGCTGGCCTAAGAAATACTCTCCACTGGTGACACAAGGACAAGGACAAGCATCACCCTGACAGCCTAGGGAAGAACTCTATGTTACGAGTTTGAGATTTATCAGCGAAAACAAGACCATAAATAAGCAGAGAAGCGGCTGCCAGACAGAGGGACAATTGTCTGTGGGCCTCTGGGAAGCGATGGGGGCCGGGACAGAGATGTCCATGGCTCCAGCCCCCCCAGGAAACAAGGATTTGGCAGCCAGGTAGCAGCTGCATCTGCTCCTTTGGCAGCTGCAAACCAGCTCGGCTCCCGGAGCTGCCTGGATACTATTGCAGCTCTGTGCCCGGACGGCGGCCAAGAGCCTGCTCCCGTTTCCCCGTGCTCGGGAGCAAAACAGCAGGTAGCTCCTGGGCTTGGCTGACCACACAGTTGGGTTTTTAAGTCCCATTTCCAGCTCTCCTCACTGCCACTGAACAGTATTTTTGGCTCATGCTAACACACACAAAGCAAGCCGAAAGGCAATGCAGAGGGACTGTGCACCACGCAAGACCTCCAGCAGTCAAACACGGGCTAATCTTAGGCCTCCCTGGTCAGAAAATATCTGTTCCAGAATTATATTTAGGCAGATGATTAGGGATCCGTTGGCCAGCTACCCTCAGAGGACAGGCGAGAGGCATCAGGTTCCCCCTGCAAGTGAAAGAGCCAGGTCAGCTGCCGTCGCCGATTGTGCTGAAAGACCTGGCTTAATCCAGCCACATCCTGACTTACAAAGCTGCTGAGCACACGGATGCCCCGAGCCCTTCATTTCAGTCGAACATACGGGCATGCCGAAACTCTAACTGAGCACTAAATGATCAGAAAGTCTTTCAGCAAACGCTCCCTTGCCTGAGCTGACAGTGCAGTCCAGCAGCCAGGCAGCCCAGGCTGCACCGCTTCTGGCTCTTAGCATCAACTGACTGTGCAAAACTCAGGAGACGGGGAAAAAAAAGTATTGTAAACTATTTTTGATACATGCTTGAAAAAAGTGAGAGTACACAGTGACGGTGCTGCCGCTTCTAGCGGTGAGATATGTGTCCCTTTGGTTACCGAAGGGAAAAGGACACGTGAGGTTGGAACAACCTGCGTCCACAAATCCAACTTGCCTGTCTAGCAAGGGAGCGGGGGTACCTTCCCTCTGGCTTGCCCTGCGTTAACTTTCCAAGTGCTCCGGCCCAGCAACAGGAGAAGGCAGGAATTGGGCTGCCCCATCACACCTACCGATTAACCCTCGTGCTCTAGCAGGGCTACGATGGCTCACGTTGTGGACCACGGACCACGGTTCCTAACAGTCTCCCTTGAACAGAAAGGCAAGAGGATTAATCTTTTAATATAAATTTGTTATTTTATTAAACAGGATTAACAATCAACTGTTCAGAATCCAAACAAGCAATTCTTCTTCAGAAACAATTTTTGCAGAAAAATTACCCAAAAAAGCCTGGTTCTTACTGCAACCATGTTCTTAAAAGTGATGCTTTATCATTTGCTTTATAAAAGTAAGAAATTCACTCTCTCATATCCATCTATCTAGCTATATATATATATAGGTCTATATATGCACCATGTACTTCAGAGATGAATGTTTTACTCTGAAGACAAATACGGAAGCCCAGAAAGAATGGAAATACTCCCAGCATGCAGTCGCTGGCTGAGACTGGACCAGTCTCACACACTGTCCATGGTAATGGTAACCACAGCCCCTTGTCCAAGGCAACTTTTTGGTACAGTATCTTTGGAGTAAGCATCTTGGCAGACACCTGGGATGCTAAAGCACACCACACACTCACGTAAGAAAATGATGGTCTCCTCTCTGGATGCATGGCTCTATTGCATATTAAGTAAAAATACTATATTGCACCAAAATCGCTTAGGAATTTTGGTGAATATTTCTGTATAAATTCTCCACCAAACTGAAGATCTGACTTCTAGCCAGTGTTGTGGTTGAGTGAGAGAAGCAATTCAGATGGGACCTGAGTCAACATGTGACATTGGGCCCTAGCTTATTAATTTACTTATTCAGTTTTAATAGTGCCTAAGGATTACATCAAGTCAGGAAGAGGGCAGAATGGTTAAAACAGGCAATCAATCAATCATGTTTTTTCCAAGTCCTAAACAAAGATAGAGGAAGAGCAAATTGCACTTCACAGGAATTCTCCAGGATGAGTACAAAACTGAGAAAAGTCCCAGAAGGCAGATTTTGGCTCAAAATGGTAAAAATATGTTCCAACTTCCTATGCATGTGTGAGCATGGCCATGGCCAGCTGTGAGCACAGCTGGAGCCTGAGCCCAAGGTGTGCGTTTCTGCGGCAGTGACATTGGGAGGCCCCATACACAGGAGCCCTTATCCAAGAAAGGATGCCAAAAAAATTGCTGTGTTTTTTTTTTTTTTTCAATGCCCTTCAGACCTGTGCACGGGCAAGTGCACCAGCTTCCAGCTTGTTCTTGTTCCAGTCTTGTTAGTACAAGACTAACCCTGGGTAAATACAGCTGTGACCAAACCTTCCTACCCACACAGATGGGAATAAAGCCTCTGTTTCTGACGTGCCTGCTCACTCCCTGTCAGCACTAACACACCCTTCTCCTAGAAAGGTGAAGATTAACCCAGGCCACAGTCACAGTTAAAGGTGGTTATTTCTGCACTGCAGACCAGGGCTAGGCAGGTCAGTGGGGCAGGACAGATAAAGCAGGGGAAGAGGAAAGAAAAAAGCAGGGGAGGTTCTTCTGTTTGCGTTTGCAATACAGAAAGACTGGCAGATGGAGAAGGGAGTCAGGCCAGGAGGCAGTTTCAGTCTGCTTGCACAACAGCAAGATAGGAAGCTGGATATCCATTTGGGAGAGAGTTTGTGGGGGTATAGGTAGGTGGATGTGATAGCCTGATTCTGCTTAGCACTGTAAGGGTTAACACAGGGGTGCCAGTAATAGAAACCAACTCCGGCACCTTCTCCCGGTGCTCCCACTAGCACAGAGAGTCAAGCACGCATGAAGAAGGGCCACCGCTCCACGCTGGCTCACAGGGATGGGTCACGATGCGTTGGGGACCATCCCATAGGCTTCATACAGCGTGTCCAGCAGTTCCTGCTTTTCCTTCTCAGGTAAGAAGCTGGACTGAGCTGCGTTGATGTTCTGGGGAGGCAGAGGGGGAACACAAGGGAGACATTAAGACACGTCAGACACGAACACGTGGTTGTGCGCATCCCAACATCTGGCTCTGAGCAGCCGCAGGCGAGGGAGAGCATAAAGTTTCCACTCCAGGATTCATTTCCACAGCCTCATTTTACAGGGCAACTTCTCTGCCTATCACTAGCCACAGTCCCAAGAGGAACGAGGCAGGCACAAGTAAAGGTCTTTAAATACTTTGGAGTTTTTAGGATGTGCACTTTAGATCTGCTCCTACACTCCCAGCTCCTCTTTGGACCAGAGCCTCTCCCAGCACAGCGGTGGTGGCAGCCTGATGTGCCGCTGCTGGGACACAGCCGTGCAATGCAACCTGCTTGTATGTCTTGTGCTGGGACCTTTCTTTTACTACACAGGAACAACCTGGCTTTTGCAAGAGCAGGAGAAGACAGCTGGCAGCAGAACAGCTGTGGATCCAGGACCCCAGAGCTCAGGGCTGTCCTTCTTCCCTCTTCCAGACCCAGACAGTGATGTCTGTAGGAGAACAGGACTTGTTCCTCCAGCCAGAGCTGAGAGCAGGACTGACGCTCTCTTGTGAAGTGCATCCTGCACTTCCCGATCCACGCAAGTATCTTGGGAGACACGTAGGTGAAAGTGCTGGGCGTGACTCTAAACGCAAACCAGGAAAGCTTCCCCTGGTAACCAGGTTAGTCAAACTGTTATCCTGTCTTTCTGTCTTGAGTAAGTAATTAGAAAATCAAGGATGTAATCAAGATACAGAAATGACTGCGTGCGCCAAAACCGAAGCCAGCAGTCACTTTGTTGCCAGCTCAGTTGTTGCATACTCAGGTTATACATGCAAAAACTGCAAGCACTTTCGTACCTGCTGAATCTTGCTAATTTCTGGGCCAGGCCTTGAAATAACCTACCTGCAATTCCAAATCCAGAAAAAAAAGCAACAGGCATCTTCCTTCCTTACTGCTAAGACCTGCTGTGAGGACGTCCGTGGACAATTCCCACTCTGACCTGTTACCCATAAAGCCCAAAGCAGTCAGCCCAAGCGATGAAGCCCCTGCAGAGCCCACCTCGGCTCTCCACGCCCCGCAGCGCTCCCAGCACCTCCCTCCAGCCAGCTCAGCAGCCACCCTCAGCCTCCTGCCTACAAGGTCAGTGCAAGATTCTCTGATTTCCATTAAGAACTCTCCAGCTTACAAAGAAAAGTAGTGAGGTGGGTGTTGGTCTCTTCTCCCAAGTAACTAGCAATAGGATGGGAGGAAACAGCCTCAAGTTGCACCAAGGGAGGTTTAGATTGGACATGAGGAAAAATTTCTTTACTGAAGGAGTGGTTAAACATTGGAACAGGCTGCCCAGGGAAGTCGTTGAGTCCCCATCCCTGGAAGTATTTAAAAGACGTGTAGATGAGGCGCTTAGGGACATGGTTTAGTGGTAGACTTGGCAGTGCCAGGTTAACAGCTAGACTTGATGATCTTAGAGGTCTTTTCCAACCTAAACAATTCTATGATTCTAAAACCAGCAGGTTGTTCTGGGCTGCACCAGGACATCTGCAGAGCATCCAGCCAAGGCCGACTTACCACTCTCTTGAACTCCTCTTCAGTGAAGCCCATGTAGTCCTTCACTATGCTGTAATCCTTGTCAATATTGGAGTTAAAGATGAGGGGGTCATCCGTGTTTATAGAATAGTTAGCGCGATCCTTCCTAAATCTGTAAAGAAAGGAGGTTGAACCGGTGGGTAAAAACACCGGCTATGGCACTGGTCATGCACTTCTCAGGGCAAAAGCAAAGACCTCGCAGCTGTCCCTGCAGCTGGCATTGCTGGACACGAACACAGGGCTCGGCTTGTCTCACCACTGCTCTGCACCCGTCTGCTTCTCCAGTGGAGAGAGGAGCAGAGCATCGGGGTGTCTCTTGCTTAGAGGTTCAGCGACCTCAGCTCTCACCCACAAACTACGGCCAACAGCCGGTGTGCAGCATCTCGTGCCCCACAGCTCAGAGCAGGGGCAGGAGGGGCAGGACAGCCTCCCCGAGGGACGCCCGCACCCCCTCCACCTGCACTGGGCCTCTCTGCGCTAAAGAGCAAGGAGGTACCACATTTGCCTAAGCAGTTAGATGTGCGTTAGCTTTGTAAAGCAGCTATAGTCAACCCAAATCTTGGTTATTTAAGATTGCACTTAATTGAGAAGTCTTACTGTGCTACGGGGTGTTTCCCGAAGTCCGGAAGACATGCTCCAGTAAGATAACTGGACCAAGGGCAGACCTGTTTGGGGGAGTTAAACACGAAAACCAGAATCAGCCACGCAGGTCTGAACCACAGCTGTGTACGCAGATAGCTGCGCACGCTGGTAAAGCCAGATACAGGTTTAGAGCTCTGTTCACAGCTACCCCTCAGCGCTGCTCCGATGGAGCGGTGCACATCCCAGGACACGGATGCGAAGAGCCTACAGCCCGCTATTTCTACAGCGGCAGGAGCCCGGGGGTCCATGGCCAGTCAGCCACCAGCCATGTGTCAACCACAGCTAAGAAACCGCTGGCATTAAGTATATACCTATATATTCCTTCTGTTAGTTGGATACACCCATTCTGGGGAAAAGCCAAGGAAACCTGCCTATGCACAGTAACTCCCAGGCACTTCCACCCTGCACCCAGACAGGCTCCGGTACAGCAGCCCGCTTTGCAGGAGGAGAAGCCTACAGGCTTGAGGTATCTAAATTAGTGAATAAGCTGCCCAAAATTTATCCTCGGCCAGAACAGGATCCATCTCTCTCTGCTGCACACCTCCTGCAAGCTGCTGTGCTCGCAGCAAAGGTCCCAGCAAACAGCCAGCTGTCACCACCATTTTTGCTGTGGAGCTTTAGCCATCCAGGTTCAACGGCAATGCCACCATACACGTGGTCAGCACTCGGGTGTCAGGTCGTGTCCCTGGCTGTAGCACAGCCCAAGCGAGGGCTGATTTTCCAATCAGACAGCAGCTACCTGGCTGTCACCCTCCCACCACACATCCTTACCTCAAAATGCATCTTTGCTCTCAACAGCTCCTTGTAGAGCTCGGGGTCCTCCAGGACGTGGTAGCCGTGGCCAATGCGCTCAGCCTTCAGGAGATAAACTGCCTAGAGAGCACAGGAAAACCACGTACAGCCTCCGAGCACCAGCTCGGCTCCTGTCTGCCCAGAGCTCCCTGCCCACCATGGGTGCAGCCCACGCCACTCCGGGGAGATCCTTCTCTGAGCCGCCGGGGCCAGATGTCTGCCTGGGTCCCCGATGTTTGCTCTGCTATGCATATGGAGAGGACCCGGGCTCCTCTCTCCCCGGTGCAGAGGACGCAGCGGCACTTCCCACCCCTGCCCCGAGCTCCTCGTACCTGGCGGGCGGGCCGGCCTCCCCAGCATGGACAGTACGATGAATCCCGCATCTTTCAGCTTCCTGCAAAGCAAGGGAGGACATGCTCCTGTCCCATCACCCGTAGCAAGGTCAGCAAACCCCTGGGCTGGCACCGCTCTCGGGGGCACAGCAAGCAACAGGGCTCTGTGGGAAGAGCCCCCAAACCATAAGCCCTGCACCCCAAGAGTTGCATGCTCTCTGCTGTAGCACAGGCTGCGAGAGAAGAGCTCGGTGATGCCAGAAGCAGAGAAACTTAGAAAGCCTGGTTACCTTCCCCTGGAGCCCAGCCCAGGTCTTTTAATACCGGGTGAGCTCACCGCTGTCTCCTCTCCAGACAGCAGCAAGCTCGAAGCTCGCCTTCCTCCACCCACTTGCCCTTCTGCATGAACCTTGCAGCAATTCCTGTCTTTGAAACTTAGACCTTTTTGTCCAGCTGCAGCCAAGTGGAAGAATTTAAAAGCCCCCAGCGCAGAGATGAAGCACCCCAGGGCAGACACCGAGCACCTCCCTCCCTGGCTGGGGACGGAGCAGCCCAGGCAGGAGGACCCTGCAGGTGCAGCTTTGGGGGCATTTCGAGATGCTCTCCGTGGCCATTCCGAAAAATCCCTTGCCAGGGCAGCCACAGACCACTTGGGCTTTGGGAAGCCCCGCAGCCTCGAGGGAAGCCTGGCTCCTGCCTTGCTGGAGAAGAGCCACCCAGCCGGCGGCGGCAGGCAGGCTGCCA
>NW_009223700.1:12547-16018 GCF_000690835.1 Fulmarus glacialis | reverse complement strand
CCAGGCACTCCTTCAGGGCTTTTCACTCATGATTTTTTTTCAGTTACTTAATTTTCAGCTCCTCATGCACTGCACACCCAGACCTAGCGAAGGTCAGGCCAGGCTCTGCCTGGGACGTCTACAGAAAAGCCCTGCGTGTATCAACCTGAAATACACTCTGTGCTCCCTACATTTAAGTGAGTGTTGATTTTGCCCAAACAGCTAATTTTTGACACTTTTTAAAAATAACAAAATCCCTCTGGCTGAAGTACCAGACCAAGAAGAGAGACAGACTCACACCAGCACAGAGATTTTCCACTTGTTTCTACACAGGATGAAGAGAAACCAGAAACTCTCACCCCCCCACTCCCAAGAAGGCATCCAGAACTATTCCAACAGGAGCCAGGGATACAAGCAGAGGGGTCAGGAAGAGCACACGCACCGGGACCCTTCCCCACTAACCCTCCTGGCTGCCAAAGCCTGAGCCCCTCCATCCAGGAGGGAGCTCGTGTCTGACGTCCACCCATGGGCATATCTTCCCTCGAGTGCTTTAATCCCTTTTTTAACCCATTTGCCCGAGGACACATAATGTTTCCCTTGGCTTCTCCTCCAGGGATCCTTGCTTCCTTGGTCCTAGGATCCTTGGCTCTACAATTCCTGGTGCTCCTCCGCAGCCAGCAGCCACAGTCGAGTTTTCGCCGTTATCTGCTCTTTCCCCTCCAGCAGCCCCGAGAGCTCCCAGGCAGAACGTGCCTGCCCAAGGGACATCACAAGGCTCTCCAATTTCCCTGGATGCATTACGTACCCCACGGAGCGTAGCAGCAGTGTTTATGGGGATGTACTTCCCTGCCACGCAGGCCAAGAGGGGCCGACGGACGGGAGCGGGGTTTGCTTCAGCACCTCAGAGCCTGAGCGAGCCCCCGGCACAGCGACAAGACGCATCCTTCAGATGGAGCGGTCTGGACCCGGGTACTGCTGGCACACCAGGGCGGGATGAGGCACACCTGCCCGTCATTTAATAAAACCCTGTGCCTGCGTCTCAGTTTAAAACCACTCGGTTCATCCAGCGTGGCACAGCAGCACCGGCAGACCTTGTATCGGCTCCCGCTGATGGGGGCAAAGACCCCGAGAAAGCCCTGTGTCGTTTCAGCCCTGAGCACCGCTTGCAAACCACCGTCCTTTTTAGCAGCGATGGTGCACAACCTCTTCTCCCACTGATGCAGGGAACCAACAACCCCAAACTCCCACCAGCAAAGAGGAGTGAGGCGTGAAGCTTCCCCTTCCAGCCGCTGCAAAGCGCTGAGGTCTAGCGAGAGTCTCGGATCAGGCTCCTGAAGCCATTCCAGCATTTGCAGTTGAGATGATCAGATAAAAGCACTTCAAACGTGCAGCTGCTTCTCTGCTCCTCAAGTGATTTCTGCCAGACTGGAAAGGCCAGTCTCTTCCACCCTCGGCCATGGTTTTGCCGAGTCCCAGGGGCAGACCCCAGCCAACAGCAGCGGGATGCTGCGGGGTGGACACGGGCTCCACATCACTCACGTTGAACTCGGTGCTATGGGGTAGCGTGCCGAGCTCCAGCTCTAAGGCCATGTTTAAGCAATGATGCCTGCCATTAATCATTTAGGAAATATAAACAAATACTTTTGCTATTTAACAGAAAGTTTTTAATAGCTGCAACGAATTTTTAAGCTGTCCCAGCTGATTGCAGTCTGAATAACAGACTGCGTGTCCCCTCACACACGTCCCCTCCATATATGTTTTTCTCATAATTTATTTTGAGAAGCTTATTAACAAACCTCATAAGCCTTCTTATGCTCGGAGGAATTCTCCACCTTCAGGGACTCATCCCCAGCCAGGTCGATGGCCACCACAGAGTTGTTTCGATACTTCTTGCAGAGCTCCACCACCTCCGGAGACCAGCCTGGAAGAGGCAGCGCCAGGGTTCAGGAGAAAGCGTCGGTAAGAGTCGCACCTTCAGCATTTTTCTAAACAAATCCTGGTCATATAACCAGAAAGCTAGAGCTATTTTCTTTGGTCTTTCCTAAAATTTGACGCTCAAAAAGAAAGCTAACAAAATTCTAGAAAGGTCTGCCATCTTCAGGCAAATAAAGGGAAACCAAATGCATCTACCAGCTATAGAGCTGCTCTAATGATGTTTTTCTGCTCACCTTCAGCAGGGAAAAAAAAAAACGAAAAAGAAAAAAGAAAACAAAAAAAAAAGAAAAAGAAAAAGGAAAACAGAAAAAAACCTCCAAACACGGTGGTGACTCTGCAGTTGGCCCGAGGTAAGCTGAACTGCACTGCCCAGGTGCTGTAACACGGTGCGGGGGAGAAATCCCTCAACTCGCTCCTGAGCTTTCACCCCATCCCAGGCTGGGCAAGGAGGGGGAACGGGAAGAACCGGCCCGTCGGACGTGTTGTGTCACGGAGGAGTTTGGGCTGGGAGGGCTCTCTGGGGGGCCCCTGTACAACAGTCAGCCCTGCCCTGTTGCAGAGCATCCTCGACTCCCCCAGACAAGACGATGGATGCTACTCCTGGTGGGAAGGAGCTGGTCAGCCTCCTGAAAGGCTGACCTTTAACACTTGCAAAGTTTTATCTTTTTGGCATCAGTGAGAAAGAGAGTAACAAGTGGCCAACAACTACTTCAGAGCTATCTCTGATCAGGATAGAGGATAACCTCTGAGAAAGGACATGCATCTACCAGCTCATATAGCACTTACCCTAAGCAAAAACACCAATAAACAGAGATAAATGGTAGTGTTAATAATTAACAGGTATCTGCTGTGTACACACAATCCCAAAATCATACAAACACATAAGAAAACGTGTGCAATTTCATCTTCTTTTTTCATCAGTTTCCAGCTCACTGGGTTAGAGCCATTATTTTATTAACAAGTTTAATATGAGCTACTTCTGGCTAGCATCTCTGCCTTTCTCTCAACAGTTCATAAATTACAGGGTGGCTTCTCACTGTGCAGCACATCCCGAATGCAGCGCTAAAGGCTCTTGTATCGAGCGCATCACTGGCTCCGGGTAAGAGCTGGTGCCCTGGGACACAGGCACAAAAACGCCAACTCAGTTGTTTGCACGAGCAATCCCTCCTGCTGTGCAAGCGCACGCTGCCTACGCCCTCGGGTGCTCCCGCCACCTTCTGCCTTTACCACTTGTGCATTGGCAGGGACTGTAATTGCAGACAAGTGTGACACTGCCTTACAGCTTTCCAGTTTCTACAAAGAAAAAAGTTTTCTTCTAGAAACCAGAAATTTAAGGGTCAAGTTTTCAAAGTATTGTTTGGGGTTGATTGTGCAGGCAGGGAAAAAACCCATTCTCAGATCTCCCGGTTCCAACAATATAATTTTCCACATTTCTAGATACAAATTAACCGTGTACTCATTAGTAAAAATCTTTCCACCATCTAGCCTACTAAGCTTACATAAATCTGCTGTCAGATATGAAGATATTCATAACAAAGTCTTCACATAGAACAGCTA
>NW_009223700.1:0-12521 GCF_000690835.1 Fulmarus glacialis | reverse complement strand
CCCTAGAGAAAGATGCTCGCAGAACCCAGCAGCCCAATGAAACACTGGAAATGAGGTTTTCTTCCTATTCTGGGTCACAGCACCTGTTACCGATGAAGTTCAGAGCTGCTGATTTTATAAAAAACATTTTATATATGTGACTTAAGTATATTTTACTTGTGTTTTCAGCTTAAACCAGCAGAGACTGCAGCCAGCGGATTCTCTGGCTGACCTTCGGTCCAGGCTAGTGAAGGAGTAGGCTGCTTTCCCAGCAGGACCATGAGCAAGGAAAGTGTGAGATCTGGTCCTCCTCCCGTGACTGTTTGCTCTCAGACCCACCAGACAGTCGTGGCAGATGCAACCGCTCGCTGTGGCAATGGCTTCAACTGGCCCAAGGAGAGCTTCAGCCTTCAGGCAGGAGTGAGGTATGAGCACAAACCACACCTCCCCCAGGAGAGGACAGAAGAGCCCGCTTTGTCTCTCTAGCAAGACCCTTCACATACTGGCTGTACCCAGAGACCCCCACTCTTGCATCCAGCTGACCCTTTCCGCAGAGTGAAGGGAGCAGAGGACCCCCACCAAGAAAAAAAACTTCTCCTTCTCAGCACTGTCTGGTCCTACATCGGACCCCGGGCTACGGGACCGGGGCTTTCCCCACATTTCTGCGGGGACCTGAACCCAGGGGACGTCACCCCCCGCCACGCGTCAGGGAAGGGGAGCAGAGCAGCAGGGGAGCTGCAATACATTACTTGGCATATGGCGCATGCAGCATAGAATAGACCTGGCTTTGATGCGGAAATCCCTTTCTCCATCCTGTAGTCCCTGATTTACGAGGTTAACGACTTCGTCTGGAGTGAGGTCTCCCCTGCAGGGAAGAAAAGCCGTCAGCGAGGGGCCGGACACCCACCAGGGAAGCAGGCAGGAGCCACAGGTCCAGCCCAGCATCCCCACGGGACACCCCATGCAAACCCAGGCTGTCCAGGGTCCCACTCGCCTTGACATCCAGAGGAGCCCGAAAAGACCGCCCAGAGCCGAAGAGCACTTTTTACACCCATGCCATGCACAGATTTACAAGATGTCGGGCACAAAGGCATGCAAAGATGATAGTAAGATTTCAAAAAGCCTCGGGGAACTGGATGCCAATCCTGCCTGAGCAGAGGAACCTGCTCCTTGCCAGAGCATCTCATTAGGGCACGCAACTGCCTGCAGCCGGGCAGGGACGAGCACGGGGGCTCAACGCCCATCACAGCACATTTTGTAAGGGGCCACAGAGCTCAGCACTGATTTAATCAGAGGCACACATCATAGTGGGGATGACGGGTAAAGAAGGGATCGGATCGCTAGCCCCCTCCAACACTGCCCACCGTCTCTGCCAGCTCAAATTCACATTTTGCGGGCAGGCAATCCACATCTGAATGCTGCTTTCCCTTGCACAGAGAGTGGCTTGAGCCAGAAGTTTAGGCACAGCTGCTCTGCACGTGCAGAATTAGGTGCCCAAAGCAAGGGATGTTAAAACACAGCAGCACGCAGCGATATCGTAAGAGGAAAAATCCTATCGATGGGGAAGAGAGGTGGAAGAGTGCCGGCGCTTGCTGTGCTGGAGGAGAGGGGAGGTTTGGTTACACCAGACTTTGAACACACGCTGGCTTCTCCATGCCTGACCGGCCACCCACCAGCTCCCCGGCACGGCGGATCACTCACTCGGTTTGGCCCCAGGGGATGGGATCCACGCGGCAGTTGGCCAGGAGGTGAGGGCTGTACCGGACCTCCACGTAGATGACACCTTCTTTTGCTTTCATTTCCACGAGCTCGTAGGCGATCCTCCGCACCGCCTCACGGTCACCCCTGCGGGGACGGCAGTGGGACCCGTCACCGGGACTCGTCACCCTCGGGGCACACTGGGGACGGGCGAGGTGACCTCCAAGGCTGAGCAACGTTAGCCAAGGGGTCCTGCCAAGGGTTGAGGGGGAAGAATCAAAAAGCGGGGTACTTACGCAATGGCAGGCATGTAGTGATTAAACTTCTCTAGAAATTGGGTAAGTGTCAGTGGTGTTTTGTAGCTGACATGCTTCAGGAGGTCATCAACAGTGCTGCCGGGGAGAGGAACTCCTCTTTTCCTGGAAATAAAACCACGCGTTACTGATGGGGAAGGCTATTGCATTTTTAAACAGTCCATTCCGTACAGCAATTGCGTCCCGAGCTGGCAGCATTAACCTCTAGTTCTTCACAGAAAAGAAACGGCACACATTGTCCTTCCAAAATCTCCTCGCAGATGCAGCCCTGAATCTCAGCGGGGAGGGAGGCAATCCAAAATACAGGCAAAGCACAAACAAATCGAAATACAAGCCCAGACTGACCCGGCAGGAACACAGCCAGAGCACATTTTAAGCTTAAGAAGGAGTTAATCTAAAGGGGCTCTGGGTTATTCCTTAGCACCTCCTAGTCCTAGCAGCAGAATTGCCAAAATTCTTTAGAAACGTTAATTTCCACTTATGCAGGCTCAAAGGCTTGAAAAATCGCGGAGATGCTCCCAGGCACAGAATCACGCAGGCAAAAGTGTCGTGGCTCATGGGTTTAATGCCAGCAGCTCCTGCAAGCGAGCCGGTTCCCAAGCCAAATATCGTGGTGACATCTTCTCTGATGGGGACACCTCTCACGCAGGAGCAAACAGCAGTCCCAAAATCGGCTCTCACCAAAGGGATGGAGGTGGTAAAGCCCACTGAAACTCTTCCAAGGGGGAAGAAGCTGTTTGTCCCTGGAGCACCTGAGTCCCGGGTGGGTGGAGGTGTCCCCGGTGGGGTGACAGCAGGGCTCGAGGGGGCTGCCAGCCAAGGATGCTGCACGCTTCCCACCCCCGCTCCACAGGCTGTCACTCTGCCCATGAATGCCAACCTAAATTAGCAATAATAACTAGACATTTGTTTTTAATCCTCTTTCCTGCCACAATGAATTACAGCCGATTGATAGATCTCTCTGCTAACGGAGACAAAACACCACAGACAGCTTTAGCGTCCCGATGCCAGCAGCTGTCCCGATGAGCAATCCGCAGGGAAGCAGCCCAAAGGACCCCGCTCCTGGGCCCAGCACACATTGCTCATTCCCTGCTCAGCCTTCACATGCAATCTGCACCGATGCTGGCGCTCGGCAGGGGACGTTCACTACTGCCAAGGCATCAGTTTTCCTCCCCGCCTTGCCCTTTCCATGGCACTGACACATCGGTCTCTGCTCCAAGAACCAGCCCACGTCTTCCTCCACCTGCCCAGGGAAAGTTTCCTACACCAAAATCACTTCCCTCACCTCTTTCGTGTGCTTCCCAAAGGATTGCCTCCACCCAGCCGGCAGCGACAGCGCTTTGGGATGATGATCCATAGCGCAGAGACGCTGGAGCCAGGTCTCCGACTGAGGGGGTCTGGTGGATCTTGCCACCGTGGCTTTGGGAGCTGCTGCTGCCCCATCCAACCCGCCTGGCAGCTGGGAGCCTTCCTGCAGCAAAGCTGCTTGTGCCCGCCGACACCACGGCGTCCTGCCCAGAGCTACCTCCAGCCACGGGCAGCACCACGCACACCATCCCACCGCGGAGAGGGCACCTCTCCTGGGGACATCCAGTCCCACGAGGGGTCTGCCACGGCTCTAAACCCTTTGGCTGGGCAGGGCGGGGGTGCAAAGCCTGACCCAGACCTTGCAGAATTGGAGCCGAAGCTTCTAAAAACAGCAGAGTTCAGCCACTGCCCAAGGGGGCTTGTGCATCCCAGCAGCTTCGGGTTATTTGTATGTGGTCAGCCACCACCTGGCAAATTTATTTCCAGCTCTTTACCTTTAAAAATAGACCACAAGCAGCTTTCTGTGTCCAGGGTGAGGTTATTAAGGCAGTCCCCTACAGTCTCCTACGCTGCCCCGTTGCCTTTATGTTTGTGTGAGCTTTAGAACCCATGAATAGCACAGCCTCGCTCCACCGAGGGCTGGCAGCTCCGGGGGATGCCAGGGCTATTTAAAAATAAGAGGGAACTCGGCACACGCTCGGGCAATGAAGGTTTCTGCCCTAAGCAAGAGAGAGGCACAGATTCTCAGATGGCTTCAGGGCTCCTACAACCCTCCTGGGGCACTACACCGGCATTTGTCCTTTGCTGGCAGCAGGGACCCCGCAGAGCCCCAGGGAGTCAGCACCGACTCTTCTGTCCATCGGGACTTGTATTCCAGCCCTGCAGCCCACCAGCGGCACCGGCAGAGCCAGCAGGAACCCCGACTCAGCTCGCCGCACCAATGTCCTGCAACAAATGAGATGGGCATCTCTGATCCACCTTCTTTACTCTGACTGCACTGCAAAATGTGTGGCTGCTCCCTGCAGAAAAAGCTGCTTTAGAGAAAGTATTTCCCCCTAGGATCGCATTGCCTTGGAGTCCGCTGGGCTCACAGGATGCCAGAACCACTTCCCATCCTCCTCAGAACTGATTTCCTCCCCAAAGTACCAGAGTTGTGCCCAAGAGCCGTTTCCTGAAATCTTTAAGCTTAACACTTTCTCGATCTGAGGGAATCTGCTAGTCTCCCCTAGCTTTTTGCATAGTGACAACTGGAAGAAGTCTTAAGCTTATTTTGCTTACAACCGTGGAGCCAGGTCCTCGCACCCAGTTAATCATTCACCCGCACAAGCTGAAGCAAGAAGATGCGCGTGGGCTCTGTCAAGGAAACAACCTCTCTAAGTCACTGCCAAGCGCTTTCCCAGGGCACCCTCACACGAGCGCGACTCCTTGACTGCTAGCACCAGGCAGACAGTCTGGGGCTCAAAGGCAGGCAGCAGCAGGGCAGGGAGGAGCACCCAAGCTGGTTTTTCCTCCCAAGACTGTGGTACGGCACCACCACCGAGAAGACGCTCCCAGCCTGCTTTCATTTAACTTGCTTTTGCAATTAGGAACGTGGAAGAAGAAACAAGAATACGCTGGCTCTGCCGTTTCCCAAGTACACTTCAAAGGCAGACAGCTCTGTTTATGAGACACCTTCTGTACTTTTCTCACAGCGGCTCCTCTTAGCTCACGGGACCGATGACCACCTCGCTGACGCTCCTGCCACCAGTGCAGCCCTGCTGCAACATCGCCTTTTGGGATGTGCTCAATAACCTGATATTATGCAGCCAGAGGACCCGTCTGTGCAGAGATGAGACCAGCACCAGCCAGGTTTGCTGCCTGCCCAGCAAGGGAGAGAGCTTTCCCAGCCTGCCAGCACAAGCTCTCCTGTCGGAGAATTGGATGAGCAGAAGGCATGGGAGCAGGGACTGATGCTTTTGAATTGCAGCTCCCAGAGCTTTCTCCCCCCCGCGACTTACCTGCCAAAGTGCAAGATTGTTTCTGGTCTAATGGCTCCATCCAGGTGGACATGAAGTTCGACCTGCAATAAGATAAAGAGAAATTGGTGAGGTACTCTTAGAGCTCCAGCAGAAGTTTAGAGACAAGCAGCTGGTGCTAACACAGGTATAAATGCAGCCAATACAGGGACACAGTCATGACAAGAAAGCACAAAAATGTTTTTAAAACACCATCATTATAAAGTTGATTTTTCAATATTTAAATATTGTCTAAATATTTTCTTATTGCTGCAGCTCACACATTTAATGGATCTTTAGAAATTTATTCTGTTTCCAGTAATCTTCAGGAACTGCCCTATCCTTACTTAGCTTGCATGGTTTGGTGTTTGGGAAGAGTGAAAAAACCAAACCCCAAACACCTTCGCTTTCCAGCTTGCTCCTTCTTAAATTCACAGACACCCAAGCATTGACTAATTTGCTAAGAGTCATTAAACAAAAACTGACTTCACCTCCAAGAATCAGCTCCTGCTATATTGTTAATTACTTGGTATTATCAGAGCATAGAGGCTTTCTAATCCTACACGTGAAGTCAGTCCCATGGTACAAGGTGCTGTAAGAAATAAAAAGAACAAGAGTTGTCCTGTAGAGCTAACAAGCTGGTTTCAAAATAAAACACTTAAATTTTGACTCATTAAAAATGGGTCAATAACTCAGATCTCTTCACTCTGAAACCCTGTTTCCCGATTATTGCTGAAACAATGGATTTTGGAGAAAGAGCCCCAGAAAAGCAAAAGCAAGTTTTTTCCATTAGGCAGCTGGGGCTTTTGGAGGAACATGACAAATGTAATTTGGAAGCTGAACTGGGAAGGAAAATATTAGCTGTAAAACGTTTCAGCTTGATCTTCATATTTTCAGAACTGTTTTCTTTTAAGCAATGGAATAGCCTACAAAATACACACTTAATTTAATTTATTTTTTAATGAAACTGTAGAGCAGCAACTTAATACACAAAGTTCTTGTTAGTTATAACATTGTGCAAATTTTCCTGTGTAGATGATTGCTGCAGGATGTAGAGGGTAAGAATTGGGTAGGATTCAGAAGAGGACTGGACATTTGCATGGATAACTAAACCGCCCAGGGCTACTAATTAAAACCCACAAACCCTCTGGCATCAGGGTATGTATCAAACAATAACTACGAGGAGCTGGAAGAAAAATGAGTTAGCGGTCCCTGCAAGCGGGGCAATGCACAATTGTCCACCTCAAGATCCTTTCGCTCTCCTCTGAAGCATCCACGAGCAGCTGACGTGAGCTCCACGCCGCTGGCCCAGCTCCCGGTGCAGGGCTGGCAATGCCCACCTCTGGGACAAGCACTCATGCCCACTGATGCCCTTGCTCCCCACCTCCTCCCACAGCCCTAGATGCCTGCCGTGCAGGTAGGGTCACCCATCTTCTGACTCACGGTCAGCGTTTTCATTGACCACTTCTGCTGCAAAAGGCCATCATTGCTGAGGTGGGACAGGGTTCGGGTAGGATGGCCATGAAGCTACCACTGAAACGTGTGCTGGTGGGATGCAAAATGCAGGGGCCAGGCTCAGGGCAGCTTGAGCTACTGACCCTGCACCATTGCAATCAGCTGGCCCAGGGGTCGTGAATATCCCCACAGACGCCACTGCTAGCAGGTTGTAAAAAGATATCCCTGTCACCTCTTCTACCCTTAAGACACGATCTGAATCTACAGGGATGAAGATTTTAATAGGGCAAAACCTGATCTTTCCCCCCACCTCGAGTTACGCAATCCTGCTTATGAGGACTAAATGTCATGAGAAGCAGCAGATAAAATAACAGACTACGGACATGATCTGCATTGCCAGATGTGGACGCCTGGCACGTTTTCCACTCTTGAGCTCCAATTCCTATTTCAAAACCACGCAAGCTCCACTCCTTGAGGTTTTCAACAGCCCTTGTGACCTTCCGATGGAGTTACAGGCTTGAGACTCACTCACGCTGGATATAAAAACCAAGCAACCCGAACCTACTGAGGTCTTCTCACTCCAAACACTTCTCAAGCATTTCCTGCAAGAACATCCCAACATGATATTTCCATCAAAGAGAAAGCAAATTCAGCAGTGTCCTTCATTCATGCAAGCCACCTCCTTCTGCCGCTACTGTAGGCGAGATGCTTGTAAAGCAGCAAGGTTCCTCTCCAACACCAGCAACAGGCTCTTCCTCCCCTGCCACGCATTTCTTTGGGTCTGGAGGGACCTAAACTAAGTGCTAAGAAACTCTTGTGCAATGCTGTTCAACCCAAAAAGTTGTGGAGTTGCTCAAGATCAGTGCTTGGGGGCAGTGTTTTCTGCAGCTGAAAACTAATCCGTGCTATTTAGATTACCAAGGGACATTCAAGTGAAGAAGTAAAGGTGCGCCTACAAGGGTCTCCACCAAGAGCCGGCCCTAGATGAGGATGCAATCAGCAGAGGCACAACCGAGCAGCTCAGCTCCCCCAGGCACCTCGCTCACGAACCCTGCAGGCTCCCAGGTCCGTGGGAGGCTGCTCACTGCAGGTTACACTTCAGCTCTCTTCCTCCGTGTTTGTTTTGGGTAAACAAAGCACAAGACTTTTCCAGATACGAGTGGGTGACATGACCTTGCTTTAAGTCAAGGAAAGTACCCAGATAAAGATGAAAGAGTTTTCTCTGAACTGTGACTCCAGGAGACGATGCCTGAGCAAGCAGAAATAAGCTGAACGCAGGAGCCCAGCGCTTCTTCCAGGGCTCTGCTCCTCGGCAGACAGAGGTCCACGCACACGAGGTCTCCCACTCCAAGCCCTCCGGTTTATTTGCAGAGGAAGCCTGTGCACACAGACTAAATAGGGATCTCGACACTTGGTCCAGGATCCCAACAGCACCACGGGCTGCACCAGCACGGGAGCCTTCAGCCGTGCCAGGACCAGTGATGCCTTCCTTTCTCACAGCAAACCTGGATGTGGTAATGTTTGTTCTGATGAAGGACGAGAAAGCAGCAGATGCTTTCCTGGGGCAGGAGCACTGCTCTTTCCCCAGCTGCAGCGATGACCCTCAGGACCACCTCTGGAGGGGGCTCAGCACGGTGTAGCCACCCTTCAGCCCCTCTTCTGCACCTCCACAGAGCTGCAGCTGAGAGCAAGTTCACTGACCGCCGGCCAGTGCATCAAAAAACCATAGTGCAATTCAATAAAATCTCCGAGTTTTACTAAAGAGGTGTCGAAAGCCAGAGGGATGAGTTCAAAAGACGTAACTGGCCATAAATTGTGCGTCCTCAGCTCAGAGAACCCCCAGCAAGGCTGTCAGAGCAAACTGAGCGGTTTCCATTTTTATGCAAAAAAGTTTTAGCTCAGCCACAGCACGTGACTCGTTAGGGCAGATATCAGCAAGTTGGTTCAGATTTTAAAAAAGGAGTTTTAAGGGCTCTGGCTTGACTTTCCTCTTCTGAAAATATTGTAATGTTTTCTTTGAAAAGCTTCAAAAATAAATTCAAACACAAAATGAGGTACTGCAAACAAGTATGTTCCGTTCAAAGATCAAGTCTGATTATTTTCCATTTAGTGAAATTAAGAGGAAGAAGTTAGCCAAACATTCAAAGTATTTTCAGCTACAGTCAACCCAACAAAATTTCTCTATTACTCTACGGTTTGCTCAGTGGACCATGGCAGAGCAGTTAACTGCTCAGTTCGCCTATTATGTGGCACAAAAAGTACCATCCAAGCTAAGACACTTGAAGGAATTTCTGTATTAGGTGGTTTTAGGGTCTTTTTTTAAATATATACAATGAACAAAGTCAGCCCTAACACCATGGTAAAAGTAACACCAACCTCACCTTTTATTTTGATGGTTTCCAGCAGATGTTAATAGATAATCCAGGCAGCCGCTAAAGGTCCATCATTTAAAAACCCTTAGCAGTGACTTTGCCCAGGATTATTAATCAGCATATTAAAAGGTGATAATTTAAAGTTCACTCTATTGATCTCAATAACTGTAAAACAGAGTAATTACAGCTGTCATTTGTCAATTGTTAGATACACATGGCAGGAAAATGTTAATAGAGAGCAAAATTCAGCAAGAGATAAGACAAATGCCAATCACTGCAAAAAGAATGAACTGTGTTCCCCAAATCCCGGTTTTACGAAAGCACGCTGTCAGGAGCAAAGTTATCCTCACCCTAAACTCACCACAAATGCTCATTTAGAAGCAAGAGGTGAGAGTGCATCAAGAGGGATGTGAAGTGGAAGAGGCACAGTGTTATCCCCAAACCTGATGACACCCATAAATGCGTTTTGGAGACGAATCTGTCATACGCTTTAAGGTTTGAGCCTTTAAAAGAGAAATGTGGGAGACTACAAGACCCACCCACTGCTCCATTGCAAGAAATATTCCTGCTTTCTAGAGAAGCATTCCCATGATACATGGCTTTGGTGACTGAGGAGGAGGAGGATGCTCCCATGCTGAGCAGCCGTCAGTACCATTCCTCCCCGCCCCAACCACTCAGCCTCCACCGACCTCGGCACGAGGCTCCCGGTGCCATTAATAGGTGATGGTGGCCCTGCGTCACCCTCCTGCAGGGACAGCTCCCACGGGGCGGCAGGGCCACGTCCCTCCCTGAGCAGTCACAGACCTCGCACCCGCATGTGGCTGGAATGAGGCAACGCTTTGGAGCAATAAAGAGCGTCCTTGCACTTCAAGCAGCACCCAGCCAGCCTCTTACTGCCATCACGTTTGATGAGTGGAGCCGGGAAGGTTACCTGAGAGCGTGCCTGCAGAGCATTACTGAAGGTATGAGTAGGCGCATCACTGCGTAAGGTACGGCTGAGCTCAGTGCAACCTCAGCGGCACCAGGATTTGACCCGTGCCAAGCCGGGCAGGGGTCAGGTTGTGCGTGAGAAGTGGATGAGATGATGAAAATGTCATCCTCAGCAAGCACACCCTCGTGCACTCCTCACAATAAGGATCAGCTATTTTTATTTTTAAAATTTTTTTATTTTTTTATTTTTTAAGTTTTGCACTCAAGGCAAATACCTGTGCTACCGGCTTGGCACAGATGGGCAGGTCTGTCTCGAGCAGGAGGAGGCTGCAGTGTTACAGGAGCAGGGCAGGACGCCCACCCAAACCCCCCGGGGTACTGCCAACGCGCTGCAGCAGCGCGGGCACCTTCGCTGCCATCCGGATTTGGTCACCAGGCGCTCTCCTAACCATTGATGGGGACACAGGCAGCTACAGCCAGCTCTGGCCACCTCTCCCAATTCCCAGGTAGGAAGGACATGTCGGAGACAACTGCCTCCCTTTGGATAGGGACAGGCTCCGAAACGCCGTGACACACAGAGTGTGTCCCAGGAAGGCTGGCGGGAACACCCACCCAACGCGACCTGAGCTCATTTTGGAACCAAGCATCCAGCGGCAGAGCTACACCAGCTGCTGGGAGGGTGCGGGCCCGACCCCAGAAGCCCCCGTTCCCATCCTGCTCCCCGCAATGCGGCTCGAGGCACACGGGAGCCGCAGGAGAAGAGCCATGTGTCCTGAAGCCCCCGAGCCGGGGCTGGCCTGCGGGGAGAGGAGCCAGCAGCAAGCGAGGACACCGCCTCCGCTCTGGTTGTGGAGCAGAGGGGGAAGAGGCTGATGGTCGGCGTCCAAGGAACGGCAGTCTTTTCTGCTCTTTTATGGCCTACGATAAGCAGGGTTCAAAGTCGCCCTCCGGCAGCCCCAGCAGTTCCCTGTTCATCCACTGCAGTAGCCGGGAGTCAGCGAGTTCCCGAAAAACACGGAGGCAGCCCCGGCCCCGCTTTCAGCCGGGGCTCAAAAGCTGCTCCAGTTACCAGAAACATCTCTAAAACACAAAACTGATCGTTCCCAATGGCAGAGGGTCCAGGGGAATGAATAGGGCTCATTAACTGACTTCAGACTCGTTTTTTTTTCCCAAGCCTGACTTAGCAGGTTCACAGGACTGAAAGGGACTGCCTGACTCAGGAAAACCCGTCTCGTAATTGCCAGCAACCAGACAACAGAAGCCTGATCTTAGCAGTCAAAGCCTGCACGGTTTTTCCTAGGTCTTCTGCTTTGGCATCCCACTCTCCCATGCACTGGAAAAGTAGGAAGAAACACAAGTGAAAGAAGAACTTAACTTGCTTCTCTCAGCCAAAGGTTTAAAATCACTGAGGTGAACCAACAGCTTTTGTTCTTAGTGGAGCTGATGAAATGCCAACATCTCCCAAAATTGAAGTAGGCTTAAAAAGGCTTTAACCAATAGCAGATGTCAATGCTCCCTGGATTTCGGTATCAAGGTTTGCCTATTATTGCAGGGGTCACCTTCCCTGAGAGGGAAACCTCACGCACCAGACCCATGCACACAGGCTTTTCCAAGACATTTTATGCTAGACATCTCTGGTGCGAGCTCAAACTGAGAGATAAATGGTTTGGCAGTGGTAGGAGATGCAAACAGCGGCAAAAAAACCCCTTTTGGGTTTTCGGAAGCAATCTTCTTCCCTGGGAAAGTCGCATACAGTTGCCACCACTCAGGTTCTCCCAGAGCAGGACTACCACAACCCTCGCGTCACTTTTCTTGGTCTCCTCTGCCCCAGCCCCTCGCTGCCCACCAAGAGCCCAACCCCGCCTGGCAGTCAGCGCCAGAGCCCAAAGGCAGCCAGGCAGAGAAAACCTGCTCCCCATACGCCAGCTTACCCAGACCACAACCTAAGAGCTGAGCTGTCCTGCAGCTGTATCTGCCATCAGATACAGGGCTATTGCTAATCACATCCGTTTCATCTTCTTCCTTCTCAACTTTTTATAATCTGATTAATAAACATGTTACTGTATGATCCTACTCGCAATGTATTTATACAGCGCATGGTGAGAGCCAAAGACTGGAGCACCCTCTGACAGCAGTCACCAAGATGGTATCTCGGGTATCTGAGAAATAACTGAACTAAATGTTTAAGAGAAAAAATAAACACCACAAAAAAAAAAACACCAAAAAGTAAAACAACAAAACCAAACCCCCAATCAAAACAAAAAAGAAAACAAACACGAGAAAACGTTTGTTTTAGTAGACCAAGGCAACAGTTGGAGTGCTGGACCCTTCAGGGCTTCCCACGTCCCCAGCCATGCCCTGGCCAGGCCACCAGCGCATCTCCGGCCCGGAGGAGCAGAGTGACCCTGGCTGGGCGCGGGGATGTCCCCGCAGCGGGGAGCCGGGACCAGCACCGCTCCGGCGGCGGGATG
>NW_009223699.1:0-3462 GCF_000690835.1 Fulmarus glacialis | reverse complement strand
CACTATTTCATGGTCACTACAGCCCAGGCTCACACTCGTTTTCAGATCCATGATCAGCCCTCCCTCTTTTGCAAGGACTGGATTCAGGTGAGCAGCACCTTTGTTGGCCTACCTTGCACCTGTGCAAAGAAGTTGTCCGAAGACACCCAGAAACCTGCCTGCACAGTATGCATCCTGCTGTGCTCCCTTCCAGTGAGTGTCAGGGTCCTTAAAGTCCCCAATAAGACCTGGGGTCATGGAGCTGGAGACTTCCTTGGGTTGCCTAAAGAAGGCTTAGTCCACTTCCTTACCCTGATTGCAGGTGCGTTGTCTCCCACCAGGATGTCACACTAACAGGCCTCTCCTCTGACCCTCACCCACAAGGGCTCACCCAACCTGTTGCACGTCCCATAGAGGAGCTCCATACATACGATAAGCTCCTGCACAGACAGGGCATCTCCCTCCCCATCTTCTCGGCCTGCCTCTCCTGAAAAGCCATATGCACCATGACAGCACCACGGTGAGCTGTCCCACCACCCCTCACCATTTATTGCATCCATGTCAAAAGTCTATAGTGGCACATGGGACCCCAGCTCCTCCTGTCTGTGCCCCAGGCTGAGGGCATTGATGTATGTTTGGGCTGCAGCACCTCAGCTGTAGCACTAGGGCCAAGCTCAGACTTGCCACAGGCAAACCTAGTACCAAGTGCCCAAGAGCCAATGTGTGCAAATTCTTTGCTTGAGACCAGAGTCCTGCTGGAGGGGATGGCAGATGGCAATGTGAAGGCACAGAACGAGGAAACGCTTCTCTCCCCAAGGCCAGAGAAAAGTTGGGCTGGGCTCTGCAGTCCTGGCAGGAGAGGGCTTTGCTGCCTGTAGTGTCTCTGCAGCCCCTGGAGGGCCTGTGCTGGAGGTGAAGCTGATCTCAAGGAAGGACAGATGCTGCTGAAAATGTCTTTGGGTGTGGACATGCTGTGATCCAGGAACACTGTGACTTGGGTGGTGTGGTTCCTTGGTTGTATCATCAAGTGGTTGAATAAAAGATGGCTTTAAGAAGATCTGGCAGAGTTTTGGAGCGGGCAAATGAGTGGAGATGCCAGTGTGATGGGCTTCCTGTTCATGAACTGCCCTCCATGGATGGAGGTGAGTCAGATCCTGCCTCATTGCAGTGGTGGGATTCAGTTGCTGGCCAACAGACACTGATTCAATCAGACATGCTCCCTGGAGCGTCTGTCTCACCCCTACTCTGAATGCGGATGCCTTTCCCGTAGGTCCTGTGCTGTCCCTGCCAGCCACATGCACTTGTGCTGGAGAGCCGTGGCATCTCTTGTGGCACTACAGGCCTGTGTTTGGCCATTCAGTAGCTGCCCTGAATTACTACAATGCAGGGGATGTCCATGAGACATCTGCCATTACAATCAACGGCGATCTAGTATATACAACTGATGGAGAAGGTGGCTGATGGCTATGGCAATGACTACATCTGGTCCCCTGACTACCTCAGTAGGCTGCCCTGGACGTAAGGACTAGGGAAAAGCTCAATTGTCCTAAATGTGGGTATCTGCTGTTGGCCAAAGGAATTCCCTGCTAAGCTCAAAGATGGTGCCTCCAGATACTGCCCTGTCTCTATGAACTGTTTGGTGAGAGCTTGCAGTTACCTGCATGTATCTTGGACCACCTCTGACACCTCAGATGTCACCAGGTGGTTGAGTCTGAACAGCTCACTCCTGGCCTCCATCTCCAGTAATTACCATGGGAGCTGAGACAAGCAGCTCCCAGGCAGCAGGTGCCTATTTTGTGCCCACCTGAACTGAGGCCAGAGGAATCCCACCTCCTGTGGGTTTGTGGCAGACAAAGGTGAGAGCTGAGTTCCCCTACCAGCCCCAGGACTACAAACCCTGGACGAGATGCCTCGATTGACTCAGCTAACTCCCTTCCCTCAGCAGGGGTAAAGGAGATCTGTCACTGTCCAGGTTTCCTGTCTCATAGCAGAAGTAGAGAAATGGTGATTCTCATGCCCAACTCTCTCTGATAGAAGAAATTACACTGCTGGAAAGAAGTGTCTTTCCAGAGGTGAAAGAGGGACCACAAGTTACTACATCAGTCTGTTTCCCAGGAGGTTCTGCTGGAGCCCCAGGGACACCTGGAGGGAGCCCCGAGGGGGCAGAGAAAGTGCTGCCTTGGGCTGGTCCTGTGCTGCTGAGCTGGGCTGGGCTCCTGGGGTGGAGGGAGCTCATAGTAAGCGGGCAACGGTACAGAGAGACAGTTCTGCCCAGGAGCAGCTCCTCTGCAAAGCGCAGCAGGGCTGAGGGCACTGCCTGCAGGCCCCGAGGGGAGAGGATGAGGCAGAGGAAGGTTAGAGGCAGTGTGGAGTGGGAGGATGTTGCGAATTAACGGGAGGAGAAATCTTCACAGCCCTTAACATGGTAAGTCTCCAGCTGCAGGGCAAAGAAGCTGCAGCTCCTGGAGAGATCTCCAAAAACTGGCACATCCCACAGCCTATGGGACATTTCAGGAGATCTCTCACACCTTCTCTGGTGTGGAGGAGGAGGACATGCTTTGGAGCAGGGCTTCCCTGCTGCAGCATTCGCGGGACAGGGCATGTTGGCTGCCTGCTCCTGCGGATGGCTGCAGGGGTGTGAAGGTGGGTGTGCAGCCAGGGTACCGTACCCAGGGCTGTCCTTCTGAGCAGGGTCCCTGCACCGCAGGGGCTCCTTCTCTGGTGTGGAGGAGGAGGACATGCTTTGGAGCAGGGCTTCCCTGCTGCAGCATTCGAGGGACAGGGCATGTTGGCTGCCTTCTCCTGCGGATGCTGTGATGAGAAGCTGTGGGTGGAAGGAGCAACCCCGGCAGGGTGGGGTCCTTCTGCTGTCGAGAGGGTGCTGCATGGGTCAGGTTTGCTCACAGCTCCAGCTCGCCCCCAGGCATTTCCGAGGGGACTTTTCAAGATGGAGTTCCCTGTAAGGGAAGGTGTCTGTCTTTTGAGGTTTCTCATCTTGGTTGGCTGGGTGGGCAGTGGGACATTTCCAAGGGGACTTTTCAGTTGGAAGGTCAAAGGAGGGATCACTGTATGGATAAGGAGCTTTCCTGCATTTGTGTTTTCAGTTTCTAGCTCTGGGGGCTACAGATAGCACCAACATCCCCTTTCCAGTCTCATTAGGGATTGTGTGACATGCTCTTTACCCCCTGCGCACACGGAGAGGCTGCAGGGCAGAGCTGGGCACACAGGGGCTGAGATGGCATCTCTGAGCACTGGCAGGGAAGAGATGTGTTTTCAGATTCTAGCTCTGGGGGCTACAGATAGCACCAACATCCCCTTTCCAGTCTCATTAGGGATTGTGTGACATGCTCTTTACCCCCTGCGCACACGGAGAGGCTGCAGGGCAGAGCTGGGCACACAGGGGCTGAGATGGCATCTCTGAGCACTGGCAGGGAAGAGATGTGGGGCCAGAGACACAGCTCCTGGCAGGGACAGCTCCAGGCA
>NW_009223698.1:0-1535 GCF_000690835.1 Fulmarus glacialis | reverse complement strand
CAGGCACGAATCCGCTTTTTGGACAACAGTAGTGGCTAATCCATATACCTTCCTGACATCCTTAAAGGAAAAGCATAAGTGGTTTACTGTACTTGATCTCAAGGATGCTTTCTTCTGCATACCTTTAGACAAAGACAGTCAGATGATACTCACCTTTGAATGGGAAAGCCCCACCACCGGACACAAAGTACAACCTACCTGGACGGTGCTACCTCAAGGGTTTAAAAATAGTCCAACAGTATTTGGCAACCAATTGGCAAAGGAGCTGGAATTATGGAAAAAGGAAAACCCAGAAGGAACCATAGTGCAATATGTAGATGACATTTTGTTGGCTGCAGAGACTTGGGGAGAGTGTTTGCAGATGACTACAGGTCTGTTGAATTTCTTAGGACAAGGAGGATATCGTGTGTCAAAGAGCAATTTTGAGTGTGATTTATCTAGGTTTTGAAATTTCACAAGGACAATGGAGACTGGGAGCCAACAGAAAAGAAGCGATCTGCCAAACCCTGGAACCAAGAACGGTACGAGAATTGAGGGTGTTCCTAGGTATGGCTGGATGGTGCAGACTGTGCATTCTCAGATATGGACTGTTGGTAAAACCCCTCTATGAAACTTTGAAGAGGTCAAAAGGCAATCACCTACTATGGACCCCTGAATGCTGAATAGCCTTTAAGGGCTTAAAGAAGGCTTTGATGTCAGCACCTGCACTGAGACTGCCTGATTTGTCTAAACCTTTCAAGCTGTTTGTGTATGAACGGCAACATCTTGCCCTGGGCGTGCTGACTCAAAAACCGGAAACGTGGAAAAGAGCTGTGGGATATTTCTCCAAACAATTGGACAATGTGAGTAAAGGGTGGCCAGGATGTTTGCGTGCTGTAGCTGTAACAGTTCTTTTAATCCAAGAAGCTAGAAAATAACAATGGGGCAAAGAATCACGGTGCCTGTTCCGCATATGGCAATTTCTGTTTTAGAGTAAAAGGGGGGACACTGGTTGTCTCGAAGCCATATGCTCAAATATCCAATTATCTTGTTGGAACAGGAGGAACATAGAACTTACAACCACCACAGTAATCTACCCAGGAATGTTTTTGAATCCCAAAGTAAGGGACTCCGAACACTTGTACCATGATTGTCTGCAAACCATCGAACACATATATTCGAGCAGACATCTAAGAGATGAACGGATAACTAATCCTGATTTGGAGTTGTTTACAGATGGTAGCAGCTTTGTAAGGGATGGGAAACAGATGGCCGGATATGCAGTGGTTACAACTACACAGGTAATAGAGGCTGGGGCCCTACCCATTAACACGTCAGCCCAGAAGGCAGAATTGATAGAGTTGGGACAAGCCCTGAAGATAGCTGAAGGGAGAAAGGTAAATATATGGACTGATTCAAAGTATGCATTTAGGATAGTCCATGCACATGGGGCTATCTGGAAAGAAAGAGGATTGTTGTCACCTCAAGGATCACCTATTAAATACAAAGAAGAAATTCTCCAACTTCTGCAGGATAGAATCATAGAATCATAGAAT
>NW_009223697.1:0-16238 GCF_000690835.1 Fulmarus glacialis | reverse complement strand
GATATCTTCCGGCCGCCAGATCCTAAATACCCACAACTCTCTTCATCACTATGTTTTTAGAACAAATATATCTTTCTTAATATTTAACTCTTCCTCCCTTTTTAGTTCTGTATTTGTCCTCTTAAATTCCAATCTTGTGACTTGTCACGAATGTTTGTGGTGCCAGTGAGGTTGTAGCTTTGTCTAAATATTAGGACTTCAAGTTCTGCCTGTGTTTCGTACTCTGCTATTTAGACACTGCAGTGCATTTTTCTTCTTTCTCCCTCTTCCATTAGTAGAATGCAGCAATCAATTCTCAGCTCCTTTGGCTAGATAAGAATTGTGTTTTACTTAGAGAAGGGCTTTTATCATCAGCTCCCATCAAACAATCTAAAGCTCCTTTCTCTAGTTTATTGAATTGACGATCTCCTCTGTTGTATGGTGGTTCTTGGATAGAAAGGTTTTGTAATTTGTTAAAATTTGGGTTAGTTAGGCAAACTTGCTAAAATGAAGCTTAGGTGATAAATATATGGAAGAGTGATTTACCCTTAACATGGCTAGTGTCTGGTTTTTGCTAACGAAGGAATAGGGTAGCGCAACCTGTGTAGTGCCAACCACTAGGACTGGAATGTGTTTTCACTATGTAGGAAAAAAATATTTTCATACTTAATGCCATAGAAAATACTTCATCCGTGTGCAAGTCTAAATTACCTGACATCATCTTTACTATTACTGTGACCACAAATGGAAATGAGGTTGGGTAAACCACTAGTATATGACACCCCTATTACTGAAGGTTGTGTATCTATCCCAAATACACTTGATGACTTGAGTTAGTTTCAAGATAAAAGATATTTAACTGGGGTAGCTACTATTAATAGCTGGCGCCTATTAACTGGGATGATATCCTGGTGGTATTTGTTTCTCCCATACTGAAAAGTCCTCATAGGACCCAGAGGAGCACAACACTAAAGAAAAGAGGTGGATACTAGGAAGTTTTTGTACAACATTTCTAAATTCATTATAAGGCTCTTCTATATTAATTAGATAAGTTTGACCAACAGTAAATTTTTAGCTCTATATGTATGGTGTGTTCTTCTTCCAGTAACATGGTTTTGATTGCAACACCTTCATGGAACTCTTTCTTACCATTAAAAAATTCAGAGTTCATGGGTATTTATGTAGAAGTTACAAATCTTGCCTAGAGTCTTTATCCTAAACTAGAAAACCTGATGAACATAATCTGTTGCTTGTCTGATTTACTCTCACTTCCATAGCCTTTTACCTCTGGGTTTTATATATATACATGTATATAATACACATATCCTATAAATATATATACTGATTATATATAGAGAGAGAGTACACCTGTCCAACATATTTATGCTGCTCACATAATGATTAAGATACAGTATCAAGAAGTGTGTTTATTTTGTTAAGTGTGTGTCTAAACAGATAGCTGTTCATCAGTCTTCCCAGGTTAAAATGATTGTCCAGACTAGAAATGCCAGGTAGGAGGATCATTAGTACAGCATGAAATGATAGTTGGTTCAAGTTGAACAATTCAACTAGGAAATACCTGTCAGATTACGTGGAATGTTCTGTCTAAATTCCTTTCCAAGGGACGTAGGCTTAGCTTAGCTGGAAGTCCTATTCCTAAAAGTGAGATATCCAGACTTGGATGTCCCTTTGTAGGATGAGTTTTTAGAGGGTAAAACAAAGGGGGAGCTTTCAGCAGTGTTAGTATACCTTGTTTGATTGCTTTTATTTTTTCATTGTTCCTTTGGGATAACTGTTATCAGGAATAAAAGAGCTCGCTTCATTGAACAATCTAACAAGAAAAAATTTCTCTTACAATTAATGGTAGCTGCAGAATAGATTTGCCTCTCAATGCTCTCTCTGTATGAACAGTATGTGTATACTGGCTTATGAAACTTATTATAAATAGGCTGTAAATCTGTCAATCATTTTAATATAAACAGACCATTGGGGAATATAAAATCAGGGATAAAATTATGTGTTTTTCTTAGTGTCTCAAAACCGAATTGATTACAACACAGTCAAATGCAATTTAAAATAAAGTTGACTTAACTGGTTACTGTTCCTGATGATTAGCCTTCACTTTGATTGAAACATAATAGTCATGTCATTTAAAAAAAAAGGTCTAATAGCACCAGCATTATCAACATTGTCACTAGTATAGCAAAGTACAGCACAAGTCATAACAAGATAAATGATTGTATTTCCAATAGGGGATGCAGCAAACATGAACATATATTTCAGAAAAGTCCATCTGAATCCATCTGAACTTTGTTATCTTAAGAAGAATCCTTTTGTATCTTAAATACATGATGATACATGACTCCAGAACCTACGAAGAGTACATCTTTCACTTGGAAAATCTGCAAAGAATATGTGCTTTTGAAATATGCTGTCAGGATACATTTGGCACTAAAAAATAAAAATTAAGCGTAATTTAGAGATGGGAGAAGAATTGATTTGGATAACAGGAGTCCACTGTATTTGTGTCCTACTCCCTCCTAAATGTGAGATGAACCTACATTATGTCTCTGCTTTATACCTTTTCCTCGATGGTATGAATGTTCATTGAGATTGCTATGTTATATGCACTCAGTGTTCCTTTTCTCATCAGCAGTAATTCATGTCAGGCACTATTCATCTGATTTTTTCTTCCAGCAGCAGCTAGGAAGGTGCAGAAAGGCCATGGTCAGGAGTTGATGCTCATATTGCCAATGTTTGCATGCTGAAAGAATTGTTTGTTTGTCCTTCCACACATAATTCTAAGACATTTGGTGTGTTTTCAGGATATCTTACAAAGATGTATTTTCACAGTGGTTCTATCTCAAAGACCTTCAATTATTCTACCTGTATGAATAATCAAGTTGATGCCTATTGATCACTTAAGAAAGCAGTAAAACTAAGTAACAATATGAGATGAAAAAGTTCTGAATATCAATACATGTTTTGGTAATTTTAACTGATCACAGCTATGTAGGGGCAGAGTAGACAAAAAATGAAATAAAATAAAATTGCCTGTTTTCTGTACTGGACAGGAGGAAATAAGCAAATCCTATATTGCTTGCACTGGAAGTGTGATTAGTGTGCCTTCTTGACTGGACACGATAAAAAGACGCCATCATCTTAATTCTCCTGAGAAGCTGCTTTTAAGATAACCGCTTTCTAATACTTTTTTATCTTGTGTAGTTTCCCCCTCAGTCTGAGATCCTACCAGAATTAATAGCTGTCAGCAAAGCTGGCCCATTTGTAGCCCAAAACAGAGTCTTGTTTTAAGTCTGATCTGACCTAGTATCAGCAACAGGCATCAGGGAGTAACTGATACAGAGGAGATAGATAGAGATTATCTGCAGCTTCCTGTGCATAAAGCGCACACACAGTCTGTAGTCTTCCTACTTCTACTTCATTGCCTCAGACAACGATGTACACCTGAGTCTTGGCCTACACTCCCTCCAGAAAGATGATAGCCATCAACCCTACACTTCAGCTGCGCCTGCCTGCTTCTGCCTTGGCCTCCGGAGAAGAAGGCTCCTTCCAGGCCTCTTCCAGTTGTGGTCTCTCAGGGGTCCAGCACAGCTGTCATAGGAGCAGGGGCCGAGGCTAACTCTAGAGTGTCAAGTTTTGCTGCCCTTCCTCAAAGTTCTTGGAGTACACCTAGGAGAGAAGTGTTACTTACAACAGTACGCCTCAGACAGAGCTGAGAATGGGCTGTGCTACCTGAGTCATCGTCTGTGTAACCTGCAGCTTGCTATGGCTGCTGTAGCAGAGAGCACTGCTCCCATCGTGATTTTGTACTGTTATATCTAAAATCTGTACCCATCAAGAGCCCAGAAAGTGATGTGTATTAGCAAGAAGCATTTCTCATCTGGAAAGGCTGCAGTAGGCATCTATACACAGCCAGGCATGGGCATATCACTCTCGTGATACTGTACAACTTTCTCTCACCTGCCCTACAATGGCACCTTGCATCAGAGCACAAAACAGATGGTTCCCTTGATGTACTCGTGTAGGCAGCAGCCCCAAACAGCAAAAGCAGACTCCTAGTCATAGATGGCATGGGTGAAGATAAGATCCTTCCATGTCCTGGCAGTGTTCCTCAGTCTGCTGTCAGATTGGTGTCAGGGTAGCCAAGGCACAGCCGGCACACCAGGGAAGTTGGATGTGTGTGTAGGGGTGGGCACAAGTACAATGTTTGCAAGGCAGGCTTGGAATACAGCAAGGAAAGAGTAAGAGTTGGTGCACCTGGGTACTTGCTGCTCTGAATCCTCCTTCCCCTGTCTTTTTCTTGAGGTTGTTAATTGTGTGTCAGACAGAGGAGACACAGGGCTCCAGATACCAAAGTGGTAGTGATTGCAGTGGGCATGGCTACCTGTACACTGGCAATGAACCACCTGGCCCACTGGCAGTAGGAGGGTTGAGCCTTATCTCATTGCGGTTCCTCCAGGCTGTGTAAACATAGCTGCTGATCTGGAAGCAGCGTTGGTGAAAGGTGGAGGGTACCTCTGGGGGCTGCTGAGTCTCGCCGGCTCATGGAACCACCGAAGTAGCTCCATCCTTCTTCTAACTGCCTGGCAATCCAGCTACAGCCACTGGACAAAACACTATGGCAGTCAGCCTACTGGATCTGGGACAGGATCATCACATCCCTGTTGCTTTTATTGGCTTTGTTGTTTTTTTTTTTTAAAGAAAAAGAGGCCTATGTAGCAATTCAGCCTATTTCTCCCTTTGTTTTCCTACTGTAAGAGTAACTTCGCAAATGAAACACATTACGCTGTCTGGTGACACCTCGCCCAGTGCCATTCCCTCCTGTCTCCCCTGGGCCCTGCTGTGACACTGGTGTGGCAAGCCCCAAAATAGGTCTGACAAGTCAGAAGGTGTCCAAGGTAAAGTATGGCTTGCACTGGGAGAAGCAGCTAATAGCCTACTCTCTGTTACATGAAGGAGTTAGTAATGGAGTTACTGAAAACATTGCAGGCTTAGGGGCATAGTAAAGGGAGAGATGGGAAAAGGTCTTGGGGAAGGCGACAACTTCAGAAACAAATGCTTAGTGGTGCAGGTGTAGAGAATTCCTGTGGGAACTGGATGTAGAAAGCAGCACAGGCCAGCAGTGCTTGGCTACAGTGAGGCTGGGGGAGAGGTAGGCGAGTGTGTGTGCTACAAACCGTAAAATACATTGATCTGATACACTAGAAATAAAATTTACAAATAAAATTTACAAATAAAATTTACAAATGGATTAACTGCATGTGACTTCAGCAGAATGAGAAGAGTAGAAACTTAAAGAAAAAGAGCAGAATTTAACTTAGAACGTTTACACAAAGCCTGTCTAGCACAGAAGGCATATACTGTGCCAGAATAAAGGTCTAGTCAGGATTCCTGTGTGTGACTGTCTGATAGCAAATGCTTACGGAAAAAGATCAGTTTACAGATGTTTTCTTCTGGGATTTAGCAGTTTGGGGATTTCCTGAGCCACACTGTTGAGTCTAACATAAAATGCTATTGCTATCATTCTTGAATTTGATTATGTGCTATCTTTGATCCTCTTTATATGTATAGGATCAAATTTACTTGTTTGCTGAGAACCTGCTGTGGCAGTGAAATAATTATACTTTTTATGAAAAAATATTTATTTTTGTCTTAAAGTTTCTATTAGAAAATTCTTCTGTACCACAAGCCATTCTAAAAGGCCAGTAACTCATACTTAAATTTATGTATTTTGATTTTAAATTACATCATTGTTCATTTTAGTATTGATGCTGCAGTCCATCTTAATATATATTTCAGAAAACATTGGAGATGGAATTTCAGGAGTTATCTGCTTCCACTGAAGTTCACGGGCAGTTTATTTCTCAGTCGAAGCTGAAGTACATTAAAGTTTATATTTGGACACAAAGGTGTAGACTGTGTTGCATTCCATTAGCAAATGCTTTAGTCTATTTAGTCACAGTCGGACTCGATGATCTTAAAGATCTTTTCCAACCTAAATGATTCTACGATTCTATTCCAGGTCCAGAAGCTGAATGGAGTGCACAGTGATTGTGCACTAAGTCTGCTGGTTTTTAGGATGTGCCAGATGTTCTGCATGCATCACTCTGGCACACACATTTGTGCCACAGACAGGAACTCGGCCTACTAGAAAGGACCAAAATAATTAGGCAGTATGGTTTACAGATGCTGTCTCATACCCAGTCAGCTCAGATAATCTGCAATAATCTACACAGATCTGTACAGGTATACTCTTAAGTGCAGTAGAACATGTTATTTATTTTTGTTCACACTAAAATCATTAGATTCTTAGTACTGGGAAAATACTGAAGTTTGGGTACTAAACTAGATACTACCTTCAGATTAGGCAACACTTGATTCTCTTTCTACTAATTTTCATCCTTATTCTGCATGCCTTTCCCCTATCTGTGAAATGACGCTTAGAAAAATTCTTATTCTGTTAAGAATATCGCTATATATATATATACTCTCCTATATCTTCTTCTGTATAATAATACTCTCCTCTTTTACTTTAATTTATAAACCCCTTTAAAGCTACTCTTCAGGAACTTATAACATACTAGTTTTCTATTTCTTCCCAGCCTTAGGACCTAAATATTGTCTCCGGGTGTATTGGCAAAACAGACTATATCCCTAGAACCACCCTATCTTTTGTTACATTACAAAGTGTTAAAAATTTGACCAATAGGATTCTGTACAACCTGCTGGGTGTTGTCTTCACTTTTTCCAGATGTCTCCTCCCATTTTTTTTAATGGTTCTTAACAGGATGTGTTTTTGTTAACAAGTTCTGATTACGTTTTTGTTTGTCTATTTGATTTTGCTTTGCTTCAGATGGGCCCTAACATTTTTTCTGCAAAACACTGTATCTGGATTGACTGATGAAAAGATGCAATACCAACAACATCCTGTGCTGGACTTGCAAACTGATTTTCACTAGTTGGCAGGCATACTTCAGTAATTCGATTGTCCTTTCTCCTTAAGACTGCTTTCCAGCAGCCCAAGTGATTGGATTCTTTCCCTCAAAACTCTGTCTTTTGAGTCATTAAGCAAAGCTTTCTTTTGCATACCACAAATCAGAATTCCTGCTTTACCATCTCTTTTTCTATGCACCTGTACACTGAAGTGTGATACAGTAGAATAATTCCAAAGAATTTGAGAATTAGGGCATGTATTCTTTCTTTTTCCTCTGTGAAGTGACATGCATAAATTGTTCTAATTTTATCTTGAAATAATATGGCAAATTCTTTATCTTGTCTGCAGTTACAAGCAGACTAAAACAATATATGCTAGCCTTTAAGAGACCAGACCTGCGATTGCCAAGTCATCCAAAAATCTGTTTCATTATTTCAGATACCCAAATATTTTATTTGCATGAGAATTCCAGGAGGATGTAACAGATACAGTATCACTAAACTACTTTCTAATTGCTTCTAATGTTAAACTGGGGCAACTGAATCATACAGGTATATCTCAATTATATCTTAACTAATGTAATTTTTGAAAAAAAGAACATCTGAGTAAAATATTTTTAGGTAAAGCACAGCAAAACATAAATAAAGAAAATCTGGAACAGATTTTCCACCAATATATGTATGTATATGAGAATTTAAAGAATATATTAATGTTTATAAAGTGGATTGAGCTGTGATGTTAATATTAAATAATTCATTACTTACTGCAGCCTTTTTAGTTAACAACTTGTTAACATCTTAGACAGTCAAAGATCAGTAAGAAAACCGCAGATCAGTTTGGTCTTGCTACATTTGCAATGTAATTATGCAATGTATGACAAAGTTTCATTTATAAAATGACGTGCAGGTTGCCATGAAGGACTCCAGAGGAACTTACTAAATTTTAGCAGTTGGTTAGGGCCATTGACGATATTTTTTGACCACAAATACAGGGAAATAATAGAAGACAAAAAGTTGAAATACTGGAATACACTGCTGGGTTGTATATCGACTGCAAACACTTAAAAACAGACTTGGTTTTCATTTCTGAGCAATTCTGCTGGGGTGTCTCCTCAGCATGTAGCTCTGACATCTTAAATACTAAAATTGACTGAAACATATAGCTAGACCTCTTTGGCCAAAGTTCTGGGCAACAAAGGTTGATTTTAGGAGAGGAAATAGAGTTGTGGGGAACAGACTGAGGTGTTGTTTACCCTTCTTAACAACATCGAAAGGAAGAATAGTGACTAAAGTGTCTGTGGAACTTGACTGCAGACAGTCACAAAGTCTGTGATATGAGATCTGTCTGTGCAGCTGTCATCATTTACATAACCATTTTGACAAAATGTTTTCTAGATGACCCCGATAATATGTGCTAATATTCTACTGTGTGTTATATCTGTTACATATTATATCAGATGTTATATCTGCTTCCCTTTTTTTTCAGAAGTACTTCAACTAAAAATAAGACTAGTAATTAATTTGCATATAAAGATGCATTAGGTAACAATGTTGAAGTGTTTTAATGTAGGAACATTATTTTCAAAATACTCTGGTGGTGTACATTATACTACTGTAAAGTTTAACAGTCTCTAATTTAGAAGTAAACCGAAATTTGGAAGTCATGTGACTAGTCCTAAGAAATTACTAGTACATAAAGCGCCTGATGCAGTTGATGCCGTGTCCTATCACATGATTTACAGTGTATAGGACATTTGAGAGATCTGATATGATGCAAGTAGCTTGGGTATTCCAATATCCTGACTGTCCAAGACCGCATCAGAAATTGAAAAGACAATGTAAGTTCCCTTGTCTGAATGTTTGTGATCTTTTTTCCTTTATGTGGCTCTGTGACAAACCTTTTTGTGGTGTGTGATGTGGTGTGTGGACCCACTTGTAATCTAAGGTAGGGTTTGCTCCTGCTGCATACATGCAGTAAGATCACCCTGCTTTGTAGTTTGTATTTTTATTTTACATAGCTTTTGCCCCTGTTGTTACACCCTTTCTTAAGGGCACAGAGGTAATTCAGGTAACCACCTTCTTCAAAAATTCAAAAACATAACTGCTAAAGTGCTTTATAGGATTGTGTATTGCTCTGTGAAGGCAAATGGACATTCGCTTTTCTTAGTGTTTTTTTTCCCCCAGACCCACCAGTTATAATTTCTATCTGTCTCTCCATGTTCAGTGTTGGGACCAGCAGTATTGTCTTTTTCTTGACAAGTGAAAAAATCAATTATCAGTGAAACTAGATGTTGAGACCTTGAGTTGTAAGAAAAGCAGCACGTGAGTCTTAGAGGCAGAAACTTATCAACTCACCATCCAAAGCTGAACATTGGGTAAACGAGTTGGATCACTTAACAAGTGATCATCACTAATCCAGATTTTTGGTTCCACAAAGAATGAATCTTTTCTTGGTAGTGTAAATTGATAGTAACTCCATTAAGACCCTAATGCTGGATTTCTGCACAATTCTGTGTAAGATTCCACAGAAACTTTTTCTGGTGGACAGGATTCTTTCACCACTTACTCCTTCTGTCCGCTTGCTGTTACACACCATCTTCCTGTAAAAATGTGATACTAGTAGTCTTTTTTTAAAGATGTAAAAATTATACTCTTTACATCAGGGGATTTAGTAAATATAGAATCTAGCAGTTTATAAGATTCAGTAACATTTGTTTCTGGGAAATTACTTCACTGTGTTACATAGTACATATAATCTGTGCATTTTTAATGATGAAAGTAAGATTAAGTGTTTAGGCTTGTAATTTGACTGGACTGATACTTCTGCTTATGTAATATTACTCTGTATGCAATCTAATTTCTCCTATTACTTCAGCTATAGTAGAATTAAAGCTATATTATCAGTCTTTTTTTTTGTGCACTGATAAAGCTTCCTAGTGCAAATTTGCATATTGATGCTTTTACAGAATGTTTGAGCTATTGAAATCAGATATTTCATCCTAGAATTTAATCTGACCTGTCCAAACTCCCTATAAAAAAGGAAAAGTTATATTTGCTTGCACACTTTGCTCAATAAAGATCCTTGTGAAGTCAATGAAAACTAGACTGTTGTTTCAGTGTGCATGGGCATCCTGAAAATTCTGGTAGTCAACCCTATGTCTAAGAGTAGACTGATAGATTTTCTCCAGTCTTTTACAAGCTTCCATCAAAGTAACGTCTGTATATTTGCAACTGTTTATGGATCAATGGATTTCTAATTTGAGAGGAAGAATTTTCTGTAGAGTTTGTGCTACTAAATCTATACTTTAAAGTATATGCCTAGGTGGGGGTTATATATTATCATTGTGAAAACATTCTTTTCAATAAAAAAGAAAAAATGATATAAAGAGTAAAGAGCATCAGGAAACTTAAAAATACAAGAACCTAATATATCTATATATTATATATATACTGAAAGAGTATTCCTTATATTCTTAAGCATCTACATGGAATCTATAATACAAGCACTGAACCTGCTTACAGGCAAAAGAAAGAAGAATGATCTTAGTAAATTAAAAAAAAAGATGACACCAACCGTATAGTAGACACAACAATGTTTGACTCTAAGCCTGTTATAATAGTGTTTAAAATGATTTGGTTTACATGGTAGCAAGTAGGCAGCAGAATGGAATGGATTATATATACTAGGAATTAGATAACAGAATGAAATTAACCAGATAAAGGAAATTCAAGAAACAACTTTTTTCCTTAAAGCTTCTTTTGCTGCCAGCATGTTTAAAACCAATTTAAATGGATTACCATCTGAATCATCTACTGAGAATTGATGCACTGATTTCTGATATTGTCCAGAATTGTGTACTGAGGATTGTTAAAGCTGAGTCATTCAATTCTTAGTAACTTGTTAGAAAAGATACTGTACATTAAGGATTCCAGTATGGAGTTTGGCTGAAGATGAAGCTTCTAGAGATCAAATATTAGTGTTTCAGGAAGATCAACTGATATCTGTGAAAATCCAGTCTCAATGAGTAGTAAAACAGACTTGAAATTATTAAAAGTCCAACAAAGAGAAGCTGCAATGGAGTCTTGTCACTTGTGCTTCCCTCCAAAGGGTAAAATAAAAATATAGAGTGTTGCAGTAATGCAGAAGCAAGTAAACCCACACTGCATTTATTAGGGACTGCCAAAGAAATGTTATTCACTGCAGTAAGTCTCCATGTATAGCTTTGGAAGTATAGAAAATAAGTAGACTCAATTGAACCATGTAGAAACTTGTATCTTGTTTTATGAAGAGTTTGCCATAGAGAGCAATTCAGTGGTGCTCTATGAGGAAGAATGTTATTATAAGATGTCCTTAATAAAAAAAGATTGTGCTTACATATAGGATATCTAGGAGAGCAAAGAGTATAATAGGCACTAGAACTTTAGCAGCAATTCTGGACTATTCAACATAGAGGTGGGTGTATAGCAGAAGAGCAATCTGTCTACAGGAGTGCACTGAAATTAGCCCAATATTCAATCTATTTGGCAGCTAGCCTTGAGCCGTGATTACTTTTAAAGGTTTCCAGTAAAAGTGGGTAAATTAAGTACACAAAAATTACTAAAAAATCAATGAGAAAGTTATCCACGCCAATGGTATTACCTGTAGACTTTCTTACCACATTCAGTAATTTTTGCACCATTAAATCCTACGTCAAAAATCCTTTTCTATGCTGACTTTCATCAGGTTTGCAAGGGCTATTCTTCCACCAAGGGAGCCTACTCCTTTTGAAAAATAATTTTGAAGTGCCATTAATGAATAAATTTCATCTAAAAATGAATATTAAAGCACCAGACTGTCAAGGCATTTTGGTGCCTAACGCTGACCAGTTTCAAAAGTAGTTTAGTATCTACATAGAAGTGTTGCCCAAGTACCTTCAAACTTGAAGTAAATGGGAAGCTGAGCACTTAATGCAAATACTTTGAAAAACTGATCCCCAGATATGCTTGGGTAGCAAAACCTACCCATAAAATAAACACATAGTGTATGTTATCCTCAGACAACGGTATATCAAAGTTATATGTAAAGAAATCTGAAGCAGATCTTTGCTCCTTGAGAGTTAGACCACTGTCAGTACCTGAACTAGCTTGTTTAGATGTTTATCTCAAAATTTACCTTGCAGCCTTCAGTGTCAAAACCATAGAAGAGGTGCCAACCTTACAACATCATGAACTGAACTGTGCATTTTCTAGATCTGCTTATCCCTATTCTGAAACAATATCTTGGAAGTTCTCTCCTATGATCAAACGGATTAATCAATAACTAACCTATTCGAAAACAGAAGTAAAATTAACTAAATTACATAGATTTTACTGATAACTGCTAGTCTATTAATGAATAAGACAAATATTATGCATTTTAAAATGATGGTAATATGTTTGCTTGAAGAACTGATACCGTATGTAGTCCCATAGCAAAACGTTCATCTTCTGTCATGGTATAATGCAAATAGAGCACCATTCCTATGCATATTGAACAGAAAAATTGATGGGTTGATGGGAATAGTTAGTGCTTTGTTACCAACCATTGTCTGCCATACAAGTATCATATATGGAAATGCAAACCTCATGACTTTTGTACTGAAATGAGAGTTCCTAAACAAAGCCATGCAATTATGTATGTATATCTGTTTTAATCCTTCACATCAAGCACAAACATAAATAGTAATTACAGTATAGCGGAATTGCGGCTGAAACTAGCAGCGTACTAAGATCACAGGGCTTTAATCATAGGTACTGTCTCTTGGCATGAAAAATAGCACAATGTGGAACTATCTTACTACAGCGCAGTACAAAACCCAACAATAAAGATGGAAGAAGGAAGTAACTTGATGTTCTTTTATATCACTGGTATAATAAGCAAGAGTTGGTTTAATAAAAGGGTGTATTAGATATTAAGAATGCATTGCTTTTGCAGGCAAGATTGTGCCTTATAGCAAATGGCTGTATTGATGGTGGTGGGATAATATTTGCTGAGATAAACAAAGTACACTACTAAATCATCCCTTGGAAAGTATATAACAAATACGTGCTTGCAGCCAGCGCTAATCCCTCTGTTACAGGCTACCCTTCCTTCTTTACTCTGAAAATCAATTACTAAAGCGTCTGCCTGATACAACAGTAGAAATGACATTGCATATAATTGAACTAAAAGCTTTTCCCTGCTTACGTGGTAATTTCAGTGTCTACACCATCAGTTGATTGAGCGCTACAACTATAACCACTTCAGCTGTCATGTTTGATCTGCTCAAAATACATGCCCCATCTTTTAAGTGTTAAATTGCCTGGGGACCGTGATGCGAGTACTTGCCCCTACACATGCGTGTGGAGGTGACCCTTCAGCCATCTTACATTGACAGAGTAACATTAATGGGGCTGCAAGTAACATGACCCCTCCGTGGATATTCTTGTTTCTTCACCAGGCCTAATTATATATCCTTTCTTACTCCAGAGGCCCCCAAGCAGGAATTACGTTGAGGTCCCTCTAGCTAGAGGTGGCAGTGTTTAGATACATTCCTATTCCTGGTTCTTCCCAGACCTGTTAATAGAGTCCTACCTTGTCTCTGATGTCAGATTAGCCCTCGCAGCCTTAAGAACAGGGAAAGCCCTGTGCCACCCCCATATACCATGATCATCACTAGACTACCAGAACAGCACCTCTTTCCCATTTCAGATTTTATTGCAAAGGTTTCTAGTTTTATTATTTTTCAATAGAACAGTGACATTTTATTGCATGTCCTGTTTGCAATTAATATTCAATTGGCTTGTTAATTGGCTTTGAAATCGCCTGTTGTCAGAGGAATCTGCTGCTTTGCCAGAATTGTTGATTGGAGTTCAGTCTAAGGCCAGTGCCTTACTGTGCTGTACTTATGAGCTTGTTCTCCACAACTCTTATTTCCCCCAGTCTCCTAGCAAAGCCCTCAGATTTGCAGATGCACCTACTCTTCCAGTTGTTTTATGATAGTTCTAATTAGCATCCACCTTTAACATTCTGCAATTTTCTGCAATTATCTCTTTCAGTTTTGGCAGTTATTAAATTGCCCCTATGAAAGTGCACTTTCAACACAGACTAGCAATACAGGTAACCCTGAGAATAGCAAACCCCAAAATGCACGATGACAAGGTTTATTAATTACAGCAGTGGAATTAAAAGTGCATAATTAAGATAAAATCATCCAGTTCATGGACTGAGAGAATATGACAGTTTATGTCAGAATATGGCCCTTTAAATGCATCACTCATCTATTCTGTAATTCTTTTCTTGTAACTTTATAACACATTAGTTGGCTCAGTAAATATCACCTGTGAGCTGAAAACTTTTCTACCTGAAGAAATGATTTATAAAAGTCAAAGTAGTTTCTGTTATGGTAGTTAAATTCCCTAGAAATAGTCTCCTGGAAATTGCTTGCTAACGCCAAGAACACTCGAAAGGTTTCTGTTTTTTATAGCCATTAACGATCATAGAATCATAGAATCATAGGATGGTTTGGGTTGGAAGGGACCTTTAAAGGACATCTAATCCAACCCCCCCTGCCATGGGAAGGGACATCTTCAAACAGATCAGGTTGCTCAGAGCCCTGTCCAGCCTGGCCTTGAATGTTTCCAGGGATGGGACATCTACCACCTCTCTGGGCAACCTGTTCCACTGTTTCACCACTCTCATCATAAAAAATTTCTTCCTTATATCTAGTCTGAATCAACCCTCTTTTAGTTTAAAACCATTACCCCTTGTTCTACTGCAACAGGCCCTAATAAAAAGTTTGTCCCCATCTTTCTTGTAAGCCCCCTTCAAGTACTGAAAGGCTGCAATGAACAAGACTCCCTGGAGTCTTGTTTTCTCCAGGCTGAACAACCCCAACTCTCAGCCTGTCTTCACAGGAGAGGCGTTCCATCCCCCGATCATTTTTGTGGCCCTCCTCTGGACCTGCTCCAACAGGTCCATGTCTTTCTTGTGCTGAGGGCTCCAGAGCTGGATGCAGTATTCCAGGTGGGGTCTCACCAGGGCAGAGTAGAGGGGGAGAATCACCTCCCTCGACCTGCTGGCCGTGCTTCTTTTGACGCACCCTGCACTTGGCCTTGTTGAACTTCATGAGGTTTGCATGGGCCCACCTCTAGCCTGTCAAGGTCCCTCTGGATGGCATCCCTTCCCCCTAGAGTATCAACCACACCACTCAGCTTGGTTTCGTCTGCAAACTTGCTGAATGCCTTATGAGCTATGTTATATATCAGCTTTGAAGTACGCAAATCCTAGAACTTTTCTCAAGATCAGAGGGATAAAAGGTTGTTCAAATTACTTAGCTTTATATAATTTGTGTTGTGATTATTTTGATAGCCCAGATTATGGGGGCCGCAATACCTTGTTTAGTGTGCAAAAACATTGCTGCCCTCTACCGCTGCAGTCCACTTTGTTGACGTGGTGGGTTGACCTTGGCCATCTGCAAGACCCACCCAGCCACCCTCTCACTCCCCCTCCTCGACAGGACAGGGGGAGAAAGTAAGACGGAAAAGCTTGTGGGTCGAGATAAAAACAGGGAGATCACTGACCAATTACTGTGATGGGCAAAACAGACTCAACTTGGGGAAAAGTAATTGAATTTATTGCCCATTAAAAATAGAGATGGATATGTCATGAAAATTTTGCAACTGGCCTGTGCTGACCAAGGAGAGAGGCTAGGACGCAAAGTATAGAATTACAAGAGTAATTTTATTCATGCGCATGAGGTGTCTCATTCATACTGGGGCATACCAAATGCAGTTTTACACATGGTTCTTATACCTTTCAAGCATTCAGGTACACATGGTTTGACGAATCACTACTTAACACACATACTACTGTTTTGCAAAGCAACTATAATTCTATGGTGTCATCACCCATCTGCTTCTTTCTTGATCTAGATGTCCCTGGAGTCAGTACTCGTGCATGATGCCAGATAATATGAGGGTTTCACAGAGGTGTTGGAGGGGGTAGGGTGCTGGCATTATCTCAGTAGTCCAGGGTTATCCTTTATTCTTCAGGGTGGGAGCTGTCCTCCTCCTTGCAAGGAGCTGGGGTTCTTTAGTCATGCTTACTTAAGCTTGACTATGCAGTATACCATGTAAACTATACATACATCTCTTAAGAAAGTTCATACCACTTCATACTATAAAGACTAATTGGTAAAATAGTTAAGGAATGAGATGTTCCTAACAGATGGTGAGAAAAAAAGACAAAAAAATAAAATACCTTCTGCCTACCCCTCCCCTTCTTCCCAGGCTCACCTTCACCCCTT